>NW_010966993.1:0-748 GCF_000463585.1 Tarenaya hassleriana
CGCCATACACACCGCAACAAAACGGTGTAGCGGAAAGGAAAAATAGGGTCTTGAAAGAAATAGTTAATTCCATGCTTTCATACTCGGGGTTAAGCGAGGGATTTTGGGGTGAAGAGATGTTAACGGCTTGTTACATTTTAAACCGAGTTCCATCGAAAAGGAACAAGATTACCCCATATGAACTATGGTACAAGAGAAAACCAAATCTGAATTATTTTCGGATTTGGGGTTGTCGGGCAATTGTAAAAGTTCCAGAACCAAAGAGAAAGACTTTGGGTGATCGAGGAGTAGAATGCATCTTCATTGGTTATGCTTTACATAGCAAAGCTTATAGGTTCTATGTCATAGAACCAAACGACTACATTACCGTTCACACGGTTATTGAGTCGAGAGATGCATTGTTCGACGAAAGTCGATTTTCTTCGGTGGATAAACCACTTATTTCTGTACCTAGTTCGAGTAGTCGAGCAATCGATCAAGATAACGGACAAGGTGAACCTCGTAGAGGTAAACGTATAAGGAAAGAGAAGTCCTTTGGTCCGGACTTTCAGATGTACTTAGTGGAAGGTACAAACGAGTCGGTAGTGGCTCAACTTGCTTACGTATATAATATCGAGGAAGATCCTAGAACGTTCGATGAAGTGATGAAATCACGAGATGTCGCTTTCTGGAAAGAAGCGATAAATGATGAGATGGATTCCATCATGAGTAACAACACATGGGTCTTTTAGTAGATCCTCCTCCGGGT
>NW_010966994.1:0-334 GCF_000463585.1 Tarenaya hassleriana
GTCCATGACACATCTTTTCCATGCATCATAGACCTTTGAGGTATGCACCTCATCCCAATACCAAGATTGCTAACAAAACTTAATTAAAAACAATAGACAATTTTTTTTATTAATTTACTAATTTAAAAAAAATAACTTACAATAAAACTAGCAAACCAATGTTGTCGAGTGGTCTCGGGTAATGACGACCAATTCATCCAAGGTCCAGTAAAATTACTTTCAATGAACGATGAGACGGAATTATTAACCGCCTGATCGACATTAAACCTACATATTACCAATATAAGTAATATTTTTAAACAAATTTATATATTAATTTTATAAAACAAATAAT
>NW_010966995.1:0-219 GCF_000463585.1 Tarenaya hassleriana
ACTCTAAACATGTTTCGACGCACTCTAAAAATGTTTGAATGATCTCTAAACATGTTTGCATTCACTCTAAGTATGTTTTGACGCACTCTAAACATGTTTTGATGCACTCTAAACGTGTTTTATTACCTTCAAAACATGTTTAGACGAACTCTAAACATGTTTCGACGCACTCGAAATATGTTTTGACGAACTCTAAAATTGTTTTAATGCACTCTAACC
>NW_010966995.1:3993-10422 GCF_000463585.1 Tarenaya hassleriana
TGCACCAAGATCCTTAATATCAAAGGAAGTCTGCAAGAATAATTTTGTGTCGATGATGCCTTGAATGTCACTTCCTGAAATGATAATGTCATCAACGTATACGAGAAGAACGATTATACCGGAGTTTGTCGGTTTGATGAACAACGAATGATCTGAGTCACTACGAGTGAATGCATGTTGTGTAAGAGCCGTATGTAGCTTAGAGTACCACACTCTTGGAGATTGCTTCAGACCATACAGAGACTTATTGAGTTTGCACACTTTCGTTGGACCGAGTTGCTCACGGTATCCCGGGGGAGGAGTCATGTAGATTTCTTCTTCCAAGTCGCCTTGGAGAAAAGCGTTCTTGACATCCATCTGCCACAAGTCCCAACCAAGATTAGTAGCAAGAGATAGAATTACACGAACCGTAGGGAGCTTGGCCACCGGTGCAAAGGTCTCCATAGGTCTGAGTATAGCCTTGTGCAACAAGTCTTGCTTTGTAGCGTTCAATTTCACCATTGCTGCGGAATTTGATCTTGTACACCCATTTGCTTCCAATGGGTTGTTTGGTTTCAGGGTTATCAACAATTGTCCAAGTGTTATTTTTCTCAAGAGCATCCAATTCCTCCTGCATTGCATCTTGCCAAACTTTGATATCCTTAGCGTGGCGATACGACTTTGGTTCACTGTGAGCATCCAAAGCACTTAGAAACAATAGTTCATCAGAAACCAAGTTAGGAGAAGAGCAATAATCCTGAATGGGATAGGCAATAGCATTTCCGTTAAAGTAAATGCGCTTAGTTTTCCAATCAACCGGAGGGTGGGAAACCTGTGCTTGAATTCTAGAGCTGCGACGTAAACCCTCAGCGTTAAGAATACTCCCTGTTTGAGCTTCAATTGGAGCAGACGAAGGTGAAGAAATGTTCCCCCTCAATTCTGAGCCTGCTGTTTCCGTAGCCATGGGGAAGTTTGGCTCAATTGCATCTTCTCCGGTAGGCAAGGGTACTGAAGTTGTAGAGTGTGAATCGTCCTCAACTTCATTATTAGGATCAGAGGAAGAACTACCTGGAGTTCCTGCAAGTTCTTGAGGGACAACACTATCCTGCGAACTAGATGCACTATTAGAAGAAGGTTCAGAAGGTAAAACACATTCATTACCGTCGTGGGCCAGTGGTGATGGTGGGGTATTTAGGTGATCCGGAATATTCTGTAAAAGACGAGACAGAGTTGTCTCGTAATCATCCGGGATCAGATGTTCCAAATCTGTGGGTTGCTTCTTGTTGAAGTAACCTTCATTTTCCTCAAAAATGACATCGCGAGAGACTTGAACTCGTCGTGTAAGGGGGTCATAACACTTGTAACCCTTTTGCTCCGTAGAGTAACCGATGAAGATACACTTGGTACTCTTAGGTTGGAGCTTATGACGTGTGCTATCTGGAACTTTAGCAAAACACACACAACCAAATACTCGTAAGTAGTCAAGAATAGCTTTTTGATTATTGAGTACCTCAAATGGAGTGCGATCATCCAGAATTTTCGTTGGAAGACGATTGATTAGAAACGCAGCTGTAGTAACCGCATCACTCCAGAATGTGATAGGCACATTTCGGTGGAACATCAATGTCCTAGCCACTTCCAAAAGATGTCGATTCTTTCGCTCTGCCACTCCATTTTGTTGTGGTGTGTGTGGGCATGAGGTTTGATGAACAATACCATGGGTTTGTAGGAACTCTTTGAATGAGTTGCTTGTATACTCTCCACCATTATCTGTTCTAAAAAACTTAACACTTGATTGGAAATGGTTAGCAATATAAGCATGGAAGTTTTTAAAAGCTTTGAACACCTCACTTTTCGATTTGAGCAGAGTTATCCATGTGTATTTGGACTTTTCATCAATGAAAGACACAAAATATTTGTTGTGATCTCTAGAGAAGCAAGGTGCAGTCCACACATCAGAATGAACAAGCTCAAAACAATTTTCATAAATAGTATGTGATTGAGGGAACACAGAACGGCAATGCTTGCCTAACACACAAGCTTCACATACTTTATTGTCATACTTTATGGCCTAATCTATCATGCCAAAGTGCACTAAACGCAGATTCAGAATAAGAGGTGGATGCATCAAGCAAGTAGAGGTTGTTCTTGAGAACTCCTTTTCCAAAAGTCCTCCGAGTTTTAGTATCCTGAAAACGAACTCCATTAGCATCAAATGTAACAGAACAATCGAGATCTTTGGTGAGTTTTGGAACGGACAACAAGTTTGTTTTGAGTTGTGGAACATATAAAGCTCGAATAAGTTTGTTAAACAATTCAACTGAACCTACCCCTTCGATAGGTATATGAGTGCCATTTGCAACAGAAACGGAACCAAGGGTTTTGTTCATGTTTTTAAACCATTTTGATGTGGAGAACATATGATTGGTAGCTCCAGAATCAATAATAAGAGAGTTTAAGAGTTTGTTACCACTATCTTTGTTCATGGATTGGAGAGCTTGTATGAGAGCCTCCACATTGTTTTGAGTCAGAAATGCAGCGGGTTTGTGGCGTGCTTCTCCACCACGAAATTTCTGTGGTTTGAGATGAGGATGGAGAAACCAGCATTTGCTCCTGTCATGTCCCGATTTCTTGCAATGATCGCATATAGGAGGCTTCTTGTCTTTGTTGAAGAATGGTTTGTGAGCCATATTGGCATCCTCGATGTTGTTGGATGAGTTTGTTTTCTGAGCAGCAATATGAGCAAGATCCAGAGAACTAGGGAAGAGATTTCGGCTTCCCTCTTCCCGTTGAATGAGCATACAAACTTCATCCATAGAGGGGATCTTGGTTTGTCTGAGTACATGATACACAAGGTCGTTGTAAGTACCATCTAAACAAGAGAGCACCGAAAATACCTTGTCTTGCTCTTTGCGCTCGTCAAGAATTTGTGCATCTGTAGTGGCTGGGGGGGGTTGATCATATTCTGCCCATAAGCTGCTTATCTCACCGAGACATGCATCAAATGAGCGACCAGCCTGTTGTACAGCAAAGAGAGCCTTCTTGATCTCATATATCCGACTCATGTTGGACAGATTGCCATACACAAGTTTGAGTTTGTCCCAAAGCCCTTTTGTTGTCTCACAATATATGTAATTGTTGAGAACATGAGAAGCTAAGGAGCTTTGAAGAATTGCTAGGGCTTGTTGATCCTCTTGGAACCATTTACTTTCGGTGGGATCAACAGCCGCTGCAGCTAGTGTTTGAGCCGCCGTTTGTTGTGCCTCGACATTTGTTGCTGGAGCATTTGTTTGTGGTAGAGGTGTTGGTTCATGATCTCTCAGAACATGGATCCATAAACCTCGCCCATAAGAGTGGTACGGGCTGCTTTCGACCAAATCAAGTAGTTCTTCCCATTGAACACAATCGGAATAATTTTGGGAAGAGAGGATTCCATGGCTGCTTAGGATTTTTCAGAGTTTTGGTGAGTTTAAGCAGAAATTTTGGTGAATCTTCGCCCTAGGGGCTCTGATACCATGAAAGAATTTGAGTGTAGGTAGGAAGAACAGATTGAACGAACAGAATTTGAGTAAAGAGAGTGAATAGAAATCAGATGGAGTGAGAGCAGAATTTCGAGAGAATGGTATTGAGAAATAACAATGAAGATTATCACTCTAAACATGTTTGGATGCACTCTAAAAGTGTTTGGATGCACTCTAAAGGTGTTTGGACGCACTCTAAGTGTGTTTTGATGCACTCTAAGTATGTTTGGTTGCACTCTAAACATGTTTTGACGCACTCTAAAAATGTTTGGATGATCTCTAAACATGTTTGCATGTACTCTAAGTATGTTTTGACGCACTCTAAACATGTTTTGATGCACTCTAAATGTGTTCTATTGCCCTCAAAACATGTTTAGACGAACTCTAAACATGTTTAGACGCACTCGAAATATGTTTTGACGAACTCTAAAATTGTTTTAATGCACTCTAACAATGTTTGTATGCACTCTTAATATGTTTCGACGCACTTTCAACATGTTTGGATGCGCTCTGAGTATGTTTTGACGTGCTCTAAACATGTTTCGACGAACTCTAATTAAACATCTTTTGTTGCACTCAAAACATGTTTCAATGCACTCTAAACATATTTCAACGCACTCTAAACATGTTTGGATGCACTTTAAAAATGTTTTGATACACTCTAAACATGTTTGGATGCACTCTAAAAGTGTTTGGATGCACTCTAAAGGTGTTTGGACGAACTCTAAGTGTGTTTTGATGTACTCTAAGTATGTTTGGTTGCACTGTAAACATGTTTTAACGCACTCTAAAAATGTTTGGATGCTCTCTAAACATATTTGCATGCACTCTAAGTATGTTTGGTTGCACTCTAAACATGTTTTGATGCACTCTAAATGTGTTCTATTGCCCTCAAAACATGTTTAGACGAACTCTAAACATGTTTTGACGCACTCTAAATATGTTTTAACGCACTCTAAAATTGTTTTAATGCACTCTAATAATGTTTATATGCACTCTTAATATGTTTCGACGCACTTTAAACATATTTGGATCTGCTCTGAATATGTTTTGACGTGCTCTAAACATGTTTCGACGAACTCTAAACATCTTTGGTTGCACTCTAAACATGTTTCGACGCACTCTAAACATGTTTCGACGCACTCTAAACATGTTTGCATGCACTCTAAAAGTGTTTGGATGCACTCTAAGTATGTTTTGACGCACTCTAAGTCTATTTTAATGCACTTTAAACATGTTTCGACGCACTCTAAACATGTTTTGATGCACTCTAAACGTGTTTTGACGCACTCTAAATAGTTTTTGACGCACTTTAAAATTGTTTTAATGCACTCTAATCATGTTTGTATGCACTCTTAATATGTTTCGACGCACTTTAAACATGTTTGGATGCGCTCTGAATATGTTTTGACGTGCTCTAAACATGTTTCGACGAACTCTAAACATCTTTTGTTGCACTCAAAACATGTTTCAACGCACTCTAAAAATGTTTCGACGCACTCTAAAAATGTTTCGATGCACTCTAAACATGTTTCAATGCACTCTAAAAATGTTTTGATGCACTTTAAAAATGTTTGGACGCACTCTAAGTGTGTTTTGATGCACTCTAAGTATGTTTGGTTGCACTCTAAACATGTTTCACGCACTCTAAAAATATTTGAATGATCTCTAAACATGTTTGCATGCACTCTTAAATGTGTTTAGATGCACTCTAAACGTGTTTGGACGCACTCTAAGTATGTTTTGAAGCACTCTAAACATGTTTTGATGCACTCTAAACGTGTTTTGACGCACTCTAAGTATGTTTGGTTGCACTTTAAACATGTTTGGATGCGCTCGGAATATGTTTTGACGTGCTCTAAACATGTTTCAACGAACTCTAAACATCTTTTGTTGCACTCAAAACATGTTTCAACGCACTCTAAAAATGTTTCGACGCACTCTAAAAATGTTTCGATGCACTCTAAACATGTTTGGATGCACTCTAAAAGAGTTTGGATGCACTCTAAACGTGTTTGGACGCACTCTAAGTGTGTTTGGATGCACTCTATGTTTGGTTGTACTCTAAACATGTTTCGACGCACTCTAAAATGTTTGGATGATCTCTAAACATGTTTGCATGCACTCTAAGTATGTTTCGACGCACTCTAAACATGTTTTCATGCACTCTAAACGTGTTCTATTGCCCTCAAAACATGTTTTAATGCACTCTAATAATGTTTGTATGCACTCTTAATATGTTTCGACGCACTTTAAGCATGTTTGGATGCGCTCTGAATATGTTTTGACGTGCTCTAAACATGTTTCGACGAACTCTAAACATCTTTTGTTGCACTCAAAACATGTTTCGACGCACTCTAAAAATGTTTCGACGCACTCTAAAAATGTTTCGACGCACTCTAAAAACGTTTCGATGCACTCTAAACATGTTTGGATGCACTCTAAAAGTGTTTGGACGCACTCTAAACATGTTTGGACGCACTCTAAGTGTGTTTGGATGCACTCTAAGTATGTTTGGATGCACTCTAAACCTGTTTCGATGCACTCTAAAAATGTTTGGTTGCTCACTAAACATGTTTGGATGCACTCTAAGTATGTTTTGACGCACTCTAAACATGTTTTGATGCACTCTAAACGTGTTTTATTCCCCTCAAAACATGTTTAGACGAACTCTAAACATGTTTTCGATGCACTCTAAATATTTTTTGACGCACTTTAAATTATTTTAATGCACTCTAATCATGTTTGTATGCACTCTTAATATGTTTCGACGCACTTTAAACATGTTTGGATGCGCTCTGAGTATGTTTTGACGTGCTCTAAACATGTTTCGACGAACTCAACATATTTTGTTGCACTCAAAACATGTTTCAACGCACTCTAAACATGTTTTGACGCACTCTAAAAATGTTTCGATGCACTCTAAACA
>NW_010966995.1:12691-15633 GCF_000463585.1 Tarenaya hassleriana
GCACTCTAAGTGTGTTTTGATGCACTCTAAGTATGTTTGGTTGCACTCTAAACATGTTTTGACGCACTCTAAAAATGTTTGGATGCTCTCTAAACATATTTGCATGCACTCTAAGTATGTTTTGACGCACTCTAAACATGTTTTGATGCACTCTAAACGTATTTTATTGCCCTCAAAACATATTTAGACGAACTCTAAACATGTTTCGACGCACTCGAAATATGTTTTGATGCATTCTGAAATGGTTTTAATGCACTGTAATCATGTTTGTATGCACTCTTAATATGTTTCAATGCACTTTAAACATGTTTGGATGCGCTCTGAATATGTTTTGACGTGCTCTAAACATGTTTCGACGAACTCTAAACATTTGGTTGCACTCAAAACATGTTTCAACGCACTCTAAACATGTTTCGATCCACTCTAAAAATGTTTTGATACACTCTAAACATCTTTGGATGCACTCTAAAAGTGTTTGGATGCACTCTAAACGTGTTTGGACGCACTCTAAGTGTGTTTTGATGCACTCTAACTATGTTTGGTTGCACTCTAAACATGTTTTGACGCACTTTAAACATGTTTGGATGCGCTCTGAATATGTTTTGACGTGCTCTAAACATGTTTCGACGACCTCTAAACATCTTTTGTTGCACTTAAAACATGTTTCAACGCACTCTAAACATGTTTCGATTCACTCTAAAAATGTTTTGATACACTCTAAACATGTTTGGATGCACTCTAAAAGTGTTTGGATGCACTCTAAACGTGTTTGGACGCACTCTAAGTGTGTTTTGATGCACTCTAAGTATGTTTGGTTGCACTCTAAACATGTTTTGACGCACTCTAAAAATGTTTGGATGCTCTCTAAACATATTTGCATGCACTCTAAGTATGTTTTGACGCACTCTAAACATGTTTTGATGCACTCTAAATGTGTTCTATTGCCCTCAAAACATGTTTAGACGAACTCTAAACATGTTTTGACGCACTCTAAATATGTTTTGACGCACTCTAAAATTGTTTTAATGCACTCTAATAATGTTTATATGCACTCTTAATATGGTTCGACGCACTTTAAACATATTTGGATGCGCTCTGAATATGTTTTGACGTGCTGTAAACATGTTTCGACGAACTCTAAACATCTTTTATTGCACTCAAAACATGTTTCAACGCACTCTAAACATGGTTCGATGCACTCTAAAAATGTTTGGATGCACTCTAAAAGTGTTTGGATGTACTCTAAGTCTATTTTAATGCACTTTAAACATGTTTCGACGCACTCTAAAAATGTTTGGATGCACTCTAAAAGTGTTTGGATGCACTCTAAGTCTATTTTAATGCACTTTAAACATGTTTCGACGCACTCTAAACATGTTTTGATACACTCTAAACGTGTTTTGACGCACTCTAAATAGTTTTTGACGCACTTTAAAATTGTTTTAATGCACTCTAATCATGTTTGTATGCACTCTTAATATGTTTCGACGCACTTTAAACATGTTTGGATGCGCTCTGAATATGTTTTGACGTGCTCTAAACATGTTTCGACGAACTCTAAACATCTTTTGTTGCACTCAAAACATGTTTCAACGCACTCTAAAAATGTTTCGACGCACTCTAAAAATGTTTCGATGCACTCTAAACATGTTTGGATGCACTCTGTTTGAAAGCACTCTAAACATGTTTCGATGCACTCTAAAAATATTTGGACGCGCTCTCTAAGCATGTTTGGATGCACTCTATGTATGTTTTGACGCACTCTAAACATGTTTCGATGCACTCTAAATGTGTTTGGACGCACTCTAAAAATGTTTGGATGCACTCTAAGCATGTTTTGAGGCACTCTAAACATGTTTGAATGCATTCTAAATCTTTTTGGACGCACTCTAAACGTGTTTCGACGTACTCTAAATATATTTTGACGCACTCTAAAAATGTTTTAATGCACTCTAAACCTATTTGGACGCACTCTAAACATGTTTGGATGCACTCTAAACATGTTTCGACGCACTTTAAACATGTTTGGATGCGCTCTGAATATGTTTTAACGTGCTCTAAACATCTTTTGACGAACTCTAAACATCTTTAGTTGCACTCAAAACATGTTTAAACGCACTCAAAACATTTTTCGACGCACTCTAAAAATATTTCGATGCACTCTAAACATGTTTGTATGCACTCTAAAAGTGTTTGGATGATGTCTAAACATGTTTACCTACACTCTAAGTCTTTTTTAATGCACTTTAAACTTGTTTCGATGCACTCTAAACATGTTTGGATGCACTCTTAAAAGTGTTTAGATGCACTCTAGACGTGTTTGGACGCACTCTAAGTGTGTTTGGATGCACTCTAAGTATGTTTGGATACACTCTAAACCTGTTTCGATGCACCCTAAAAATGTTTGGTTGCTCACTAAACATTTTTGGATGCACTCTAAGTATGTTTTGACACACTCTAAACATGTTTTGATGCACTCTAAACGTGTTTTATTGCCCTCAAAACATGTTTAGACGAACTCTAAACATGTTTCGATGCACTCTAAATATTTTTTGACGCATTTTAAAATTGTTTTAATACACTCTAATCATGTTTGTATGCACTCTTAATATGTTTCGACGCACTTTAAACATGTTTGGATGCGCTCTGAATATGTTTTGACGTGCTCTAAACATGTTTCGACGAACTCTAAACATCTTTTGTTGCACTCAAAACATGTTTCGACGCACTCTAAAAATGTTTCGACGCACTCTAAAAATGTTTTGATGCACTCTAAACATGTTTAGATGCACTCTAAAAGTGTTTGGACGCACTCTAAACATGTTTGGACGCACTCTAAGTGTGTTTGGATGCATTCTAAGTATGTTTTGATGCACTCTAAAAATGTTTGGTTGCTTATTAAACATGTTTGGATGCACTCTAAGTATGTTTGGACGCACTCT
>NW_010966995.1:15645-16501 GCF_000463585.1 Tarenaya hassleriana
AACATGTTTAGTGCATCAAAACATTTTTAGAGTGCGTCGAAACATTTTTAGAGTGCGTCGAAACATGTTTTGAGTGCAACAAAAGATGTTTAGAGTTCGTCGAAACATGTTTAGAGCACGTCAAAACATATTCAGAGCGCATCCAAACATGTTTAAAGTGCGTCGAAACATATTAAGAGTGCATACAAACATGATTAGAGTGCATTAAATGCACTCTAAGCATGTTTTGAGGCACTCTAAACATGTTTGAATGCATTCTAAATCTTTTTGGACGCACTCTAAACGTGTTTCGACGTACTCTAAATATGTTTTGACGCACTCTAAAAATGTTTTAATGCACTCTAAACCTATTTGGACGCACTCTAAACATGTCTGGATGCACTCCACTCGAAAAGTGTTTGGACGCATTCTAATTGGTTTGGACGCACTCTAAACATGTTGGATGCACTCTAAGTCTATTTGGATGCACTCTAAACATGTTTTGACGCACTCTAAAAATATTTGGATGCTCTCTAAACATGTTTGGATGCATTCTAAGTATGTTTGGACGCACTCTAAACATGTTTGGACGCACTCTGAACATGTTTCAACGCACTTTTAACATATTTGGATGCGCCTTGAATATGTTTTGACGTGCTCTAAACATGTTTCGACGAACTCTAAACATCTTTTGTTGCACTCAAAACATGTTTCGATGCACTCTAAACATGTTTCGACGCACTCTAAAAATGTTTTAGTGCACTTTAAACATGTTTGTATGCACTCTTAATATGTTTCGATGCATTTTAAATATGTTTGGATGCGCTCTGAATATGTTTTGGCGTGCTCTAAACATGTTTCGACGAACTCTAAACAT
>NW_010966995.1:20479-22044 GCF_000463585.1 Tarenaya hassleriana
AAACATGTTTCGACGCACTCTAAATATGCATCGACGCACTCTAAAAATGTTTCGATGCACTCTAAACATGTTTGGATGCACTCTAAAAGAGTTTGGATGCACTCTAAACGTGTTTGGACGCACTCTAAGTGTGTTTGGACGCACTCTAAGTGTGTTTGGACGCACTCTAAGTGTGTTTGGACGCACTCTAAGTGTGTTTGGATGCACTCTAAGTATGTTTGGTTGCACTCTAAACATGTTTCGACGCACTCTAAAAATGTTTGGATGATCTCTAAACATATTTGCATGCACTCTAAGTATGTTTTGACGCACTCTAAACATGTTTGGATGCACTCTAAACATGTTTCGACGCACTTTAAACATGTTTGGATGGGCTCTGAATATGTTTTGACGTGCTCTAAACATGTTTTGACGAACTCTAAACATCTTTGGTTGCACTCAAAACATGTTTAAACGCACTCAAAACATTTTTCGACGCACTCTAAAAATATTTCGATGCACTCTAAACATGTTTGTATGCACTCTAAAAGTGTTTGGATGCACTCTAAACATGTTTACCTACACTCTAAGTCTTTTTTAATGCACTTTAAACTTGTTTCGATGCACTCAAAACATGTTTCGACGCACTCTAAATATGCATCGACACACTCTAAAAATGTTTCGATGCACTCTAAACATGTTTGGATGCACTCTAAAAGAGTTTGGATGCACTCTAAACGTGTTTGGACGCACTCTAAGTGTGTTTGGACGCACTCTAAGTGTGTTTGGATACACTCTAAACCTGTTTCGATGCACCCTAAAAATGTTTGGTTGCTCACTAAACATTTTTGGATGCACTCTAACTATGTTTTGACGCACTCTAAACATGTTTTGATGCACTATAAACGTGTTTTATTGCCCTCAAAACATTTTTAGACGAACTCTAAACATGTTTCGACGCATCTCTAAATATTTTTTGATGCACTTTAAAATTATTTTAATGCACTCTAATCATGTTTGTATGCACTCTTAATATGTTTCGACGCACTTTAAACATGTTTGGATGCGCTCTGAATATGTTTTGACGTGCTCTAAACATGTTTCGACGAACTCTAAACATCTTTTGTTGCACTCAAAACATGTTTCGACGCACTCTAAAAATGTTTTGATGCACTCTAAACATGTTTAGATGCACTCTAAAAGTGTTTGGACGCACTCTAAGTGTGTTTGGATGCACTCTAAGTATGTTTTGATGCACTCTAAACCTCTTTCGATGCACTCTAAAAATGTTTGGTTGCTTATTAAACATGTTTGGATGCACTCTAAGTATGTTTTGACGCACTATCAACATGTTTTGATGCACTCTAAACGTGTTTTATTCCCCTCAAAACATGTTTAGACGAACTCTAAACATGTTTCGACGCACTCTAAATATTTTTTGACGCACTCTAAATTGTTTTAATGCACTGTAATCATGTTTGTATGCACTCTTCATATGTTTCGACGCACTTTAAACATGTTTGGATGCGCTCTGAATATGTTTTGACGTGCTCTAAACATGTTTCGACGAACTCTAAACATCTTTT
>NW_010966995.1:22696-23501 GCF_000463585.1 Tarenaya hassleriana
GCACTCTAAACATGTTTGGATGCACTCTAAAAGTGTTTGGATGCACTCTAAAAGTGTTTGGATGCACTCTAAAAGTGTTTGGATGCACTCTAAAAGTGTTTGGATGCACTCTAAAAGTGTTTGGACACACTCTAACATGTTTGGACGCACTCTAAGTGTGTTTGGATGCACTCTAAGTATGTTTTGATGCACTCTAAACCTGTTTCGATGCACTCTAAAAATGTTTGGTTGCTCACTAAACATTTTTGGATGCTCTCTAAGTATGTTTTTACGCACTCTAAACATGTTTTAATGCACTCTAAATGTGTTTTATTGCCCTCAAAACATGTTTAGACGAACTCTAAACATGTTTCGACGTACTCTAAATATTTTTTGACGCACTTTAAAATTGTTTTAATGCACTCTAATCATGTTTGTATGCACTCTTAATATGTTTCGACGCACTTTAAACATGTTTGGATGCGCTCTGAATATGTTTTGACGTGCTCTAAACATGTTTCGACGAACTCTAAACATCTTTTGTTGCACTCAAAACATGTTTTGATACGATCTCGGATCGAAATTCTCTAAAAAGGCGATGGAAATAACCAAAACCCCTAATCAACTCGTGAAAGAAACCTAGGCCCAATTTCTTGAAACAAGAAACGTCCTAAACCCCTAAGCAAACCTGGATTAGAAACGTTGGTGTTGCGAAGACGCCACAAACGTTTATGGACTAACGTTTGATAAGTCGAAGATGAACGCCACGGATGAATCCGATAAGTTCAGAAAATAGTTCTCAAAGAACTTTGAAGAGAAAACCTCT
>NW_010966995.1:24201-27903 GCF_000463585.1 Tarenaya hassleriana
TGCACTCTAAACATGTTTAGATGCACTCTAAAAGTGTTTGGACGCACTCTAAACATGTTTGGACGCACTCTAAGTGTGTTTGGATGCACTCTAAGTATGACCTTTTAAGTGTTTCAAGGACTCATGATCCGTATGAATCACGAATTCTTTCGGCCAAAGATAGTGCTGCCACGTTTGCATCGCCCTCACTAATGCATACAATTCTTTGTCATACGTTGGATAGTTCAACGAAGCTCCATTCAACTTTTCACTAAAGTACGCAATTGGCCTTCCTTCTTGCATCAACACAGCTCCAATACCTACGCCAGAAGCATCACATTCAATCTCAAAAGCTTTGGAAAAATCTGGAAGAGATAAAAGAGGAGAGTCAGTAAGCTTCCCTTTCAAGAGTTGAAATGCTGTTTCTTGAGCTTCGTTCCATTGGAATCCAACATTTTTCTTGATGATTTCCGTCAATGGTGCAGCAATGGTGCTGAAATCTTTCACAAAGCGCCGATAGAAGCTTGCAAGTCCATGGAAACTCCTTACATCACTCACCGTCTTCGGGCTTGGCCAATTCTTGATTGCTGCAACTTTTTCTTCATCCATTTGAATTCCCTGCTCACTAACAACAAATCCTAGAAAAACTAGCTTGTTAGTGCAAAACGTGCATTTCTTGAGATTCGCGAATAGTTTTTCCTTCCTTAAAACTTCTAGGACAAATTTGAGATGTTCAACATGCTCCTCGATATTCTTGCTATAAACCAAGATATCATCAAAGTAAACAACCACAAATCTACCAATGAATTGCCTTAGAACATGGTTCATCAATCTCATGAACGTGCTGGGTGCATTAGTCAAGCCAAATGGCATAACTAACCATTCATACAAGCCATGTTTCGTTTTGAATGCTGTTTTCCATTCATCACCATCTTTCATTCGTATTTGATGATAACCACTTTTAAGATCTATCTTAGAAAAGACACGTGATCCATGCAATTCATCCAACATATCATCCAATCGAGGTATGGGATGGCGATACTTTACCGTAATATTGTTGATTGCACGACAATCAACACACATACGCCACGTACCATCTTTCTTTGGAACTAGGATGACTGGAACAGCACAAGGTGACATACTTTCACGAACATAACCTTTCTCCATCAGTTCTGTGACTTGTCTTTGGAGCTCTTTGGTTTCCTCAGGATTTGTTCGGTATGCAGCCTTGTTTGGAAGGCTAGCTCCAGGAACAAGGTCGATTTGATGTTCAATCCCTCGAATAGGTGGTAATCCATGTGGAAGCTCTTCAGGAAAAACATCATCATACACCTGCAAGAGATCAAAAACCACACTAGGCAAAGACGATGTGAGTTCGTTAGTATTCAAAAGAGCCTCTTTGTACATAAGTACAATCATTGGCTGTCGAGAAAGTAATGCTTTCTTGATCTCACTCGCTCTCATAAAGAAATTGGTATTTTTCCTCTCGGGTGTACTCTCACAAGTCTTTTTCTGGGTTTTTCTCAAGGCCTCACTAGATTTTGAGTGATCTACCTCATGGTCACACATGTTGATTGGTTTCTTCTCATTCTTCATCATTTTGAGTTGATCTTCAAAAACCTCCTTCGGTGTCAAAGGTACAAGTCGAATGGGTTTACCTTTGAACTCAAATGAATACTTATTGCTGTAGCCATCGTGTTGAGCTTTAGTATCAAATTGCCATGGTCTACCAAGCAACAAATGCCCCGCTTGCATAGGGACTACATCACAAAGCGCCTCGTCTTTGTATTTGCCAATACAAAATGGCACACTCACTTGTCTATGCACCTTCGTTTCTCCGCTGTCATTGAGCCATTGTAAACGGTACGGTTTCGGGTGTCTTGTTGTTTTTAACCCCAACTTCTCTACCAACAATGTACTTGCTACGTTTGTACAGCTCCCGCCATCAATGATGATACTACACACTTTATCTTTGACAACCCCCCTTGTGTAGAAAATGTTTTCTCGCTGCACAATCTCTTCTTCTTTTGCCTGCAAGTTTAGTGCTCTTCTAGCCACTAATAATTCTCCTTTTGCAGCAAATTGATCACTAACCTCATTCTTAGATGCATCAGAATCTGATTTACCCTCTTCCTCAGACTCCGTCTCAACCTCTCCGTCATCACGTAGTGTCATTGCTCGCCTATTTGGACATTCATTCGCAAAGTGTCCTCTGCCCAAACACTTGAAACACCGAATATCTCTGTTACGTGATTGAGAAGTTTCAGAGACACCTTGTTTTCTTGGCTGAGACGTTTCAGGTTTGCTTTCGGGTTCAGCTGCACCTTTTGAGCCAAAAGTTGGCTTATCTTCTTTGTGGAATTGTGGTCGGGGATTAGATGAGTTGGAACCAAACCTTTGATGTGTTTTTCCTCTTCTTTTGATTTGGTTCTCGAACTTGATCGCAAAATGTAGCAAATCCTCCATCTCAACGTAGTGTTGAATCTCTACACGATCCTGGATCTCTTGGTTCAACCCACCAATAAATCTCTCCATTTTCGCTTCACGATCTTCTTCAACGTTGGCCCGAATCATCAACATTTCCATCTCTTTGTAATATTCTTCAACATTTCTACTTCCTTGCACCAACCTTCGTAACTTTTGATGCACTTCTCGATGGTAATGATTGGATACAAACCGCCTCTTCATGACTATTTTCATGTCACCCCATGTGGTAATGGGATTCTCACCATATCTTCGCCGTGAAAGAACCAATTGATCCCACCACATTAATGCATAGTCACTGAACTTTGATGCTGCGAGTTTAACTTTCTTCAACTCGGAATAATGATGGCAATCAAATACCATCTCAGTCTTTCTCTCCCATTCCAGATATGTTTCTGCATCGTTCCGACCGTGAAATGTAGGAATTTCCATCTTGATGCTACTGAGATCATCATCAAGACGTTCTCGTGGACGAGGTTCACGCCTTTGCCTCCTCGGATTCTCACGTACTTCTTCTACTTCCGACAATTGTTCTCCCTCGTCACTAGGATCACTATGATGTGACCTAGCTCTTCTGGGAACACCTTGTTGTTGTCGGTGTCTTGCAGCATTCTCCATCTGATCCACTCTTTGATGCAATGGTTCTATCTCAGCCCTCAACATCCTTCGTAGCTCACCCATTAGCGCTTGCATTTGAAGTGGGTTTGCTCCTTCAGGTTGCTGCTCATTTTGTATGTGTTCCATGTTGAAACTCTGCAAAAAATGTTAAGAAACAAAAAAGAACAGAAAGAGACAAGGAAAAAGAAGATGGCAGAAATCTCACCACATTCAGAAAGTGTTTCACTCAATTTTCTTCACTCCACCTCACTTGTTTTCTCTTCCAAAGTCCTTGTTCAAACTATTAGCAAACTAAATCAAACTCAAAACGATAGCAATTCACCGAAAACTTATCAAACCAGTCTATCCAGGAGCAAAAGAATTTTCGACTCAAAAGCGAACTATGACTATGACTCAAAGTACTCAATTTGAGTTTCCAATGATGAATACAAATGGAAACACGAAAATAAAGTTACAACCCCGACTCAGAAACTTGATCAAAAGACTCTTAATGATGAATACAAATGGAAACACGAAAATAAAGTTACAACCCCGACTCAGAAACTTGATCAAAAGACTCTTTTTTTTTTTAGAGATTTTCTTTGTGATATTCTCAAACAACCAACCGTTTTTTTTATATAT
>NW_010966995.1:28727-33350 GCF_000463585.1 Tarenaya hassleriana
GCACTCTAAACATGTTTCGACGCACTCTAAAAATGTTTGGATGATCTCTAAACATGTTTGCATGCACTCTAAGTATGTTTTGACGCACTCTAAACATGTTTTGATGCACTCTAAATGTGTTCTATTGCCCTCAAAACATGTTTAGACGAACTCTAAACATGTTTCGACGCACTCTAAATATGTTTTGAGGCACTCTAAAATTGTTTTAATGCACTCTAATAATGTTTATATGCTCTCTTAATATGTTTCGACGCACTTTAAACATATTTGGATGCGCTCTGAATATGTTTTAAGTGCTCTAAACATGTTTCGACGAACTCTAGACATCTTTTGTTGCACTCAAAACATGTTTCAACGCACTCTAAACATGTTTCGACGCACTCTAAAAATGTTTCGATGCACTCTAAACATGTCTGGATGCACTCCACTCTAAAAGTGTTTGGACGCATTCTAATTGGTTTGGACGCACTCTAAGTGTGTTTGGATGCACTCTAAGTATGTTTGGATGCACTCTAAACGTGTTTGGACGCACTATAAATGTGTTTGAATGCACTCTAAGTATGTTTGAAAGCACTCTAAACATGTTTCGATGCACTCTAAAAATATTTGGACGCTCTCTAAGCATGTTTGGATGCACTCTAAGTATGTTTTGACGCACTCTAAACATGTTTCGATGGACGCTAAATGTGTTTGGACGCACTCTAAAAATGTTTGGATGCACTCTAAGTATGTTTTGAGGCACTCTAAACATGTTTGAATGCATTCTAAATGTTTTTTGACGCACTCTAAACGTGTTTCGACGTACTCTAAATATGTTTTGACGCACTCTAAAAATGTTTTAATGCACTCTAAACCTATTTGGACGCATTCTAAACATGTTTGGATGCACTCTAAACATGTTTCGACGCACTTTAAACATGTTTGGATGCGCTCTGAATATGTTTTGACGTGCTCTAAACATGTTTTGACGAACTCTAAACATCTTTGGTTGCACTCAAAACATGTTTAAACGCACTCTAAACATGTTTCGACGCACTCTAAAAATGTTTCGATGCACTCTAAACATGTCTGGATGCACTCCACTCTAAAAGTGTTTGGACGCATTCTAATTGGTTTGGACGCACTCTAAGTGTGTTTGGATGCACTCTAAGTATGTTTGGATGCACTCTAAACGTGTTTGGACGCACTATAAATGTGTTTGAATGCACTCTAAGTATGTTTGAAAGCACTCTAAACATGTTTCGATGCACTCTAAAAATATTTGGACGCTCTCTAAGCATGTTTGGATGCACTCTAAGTATGTTTTGACGCACTCTAAACATGTTTCGACGCACTCTAAAAATGTTTGGACGCACTCTAAAAATGTTTCGATGCACTCTAAACATGTTTGTATGCACTCTAAAAGTGTTTGGATGCACTTAAACGTGTTTGCCTGCACTCTAAGTCTATTTTAATGCACTTTAAACATGTTTCGACTCAAAACATGTTTCGACGCACTCTAAATATGCATCGATGCACTCTAAAAATGTTTCGATTCACTCTAAACATGTTTGGATGCACTCTTAAAAGTGTTTAGATGCACTCTAAACATGTTTGGACGCACTCTAAGTGTGTTTGGATGCACTCTAAGTATGTTTGGATGCACTCTAAACCTGTTTCGATGCACTCTAAAAATGTTTGGTTGCTCACTAAACATGTTTGGATGCACTCTAAGTATGTTTTGACGCATTCTAAACATGTTTTGATGCACTCTAAACGTGTTTTATTGCCCTCAAAACATGTTTAGACGAACTCTAAACATGTTTCGACGCAATCTAAATATTTTTTGACGCACTCTAAATTGTTTTACTGCACTCTAATCATGTTTGTATGAACTCTTAATATGTTTCGACGCACTTTAAACATGTTTGGATGCGCTCTGAATATGTTTTGACGTGCTCTAAACATGTTTCGACGAACTCAACATATTTTGTTGCACTCAAAACATGTTTCAACGCACTCAAAACATGCTTAAACAAGTCTACAAAGATCTCTTTATATAGGATTACAAATGTCAACAAGATAAGGTAAAAAGATCAAATCTAAATCAAATCAGATCGTATCAAAATAAAATCGTGCTCTAAACATGTTTCGACGAACTCTAAACATCTTTTGTTGCACTCAAAACATGTTTCGACGCACTCTAAACATGTTTCGACGCAGTCTAAAAATGTTTTGATGCACTCTAAACATGTTTGGATGCACTCTTAAAAGTGTTTAGATGCACTCTAAACGTGTTTGGACGCACTCTAAGTGTGTTTGGATGCACTCTAAGTATGTTTGGATGCACTCTAAACCTGTTTCGATGCACTCTAAAAATGTTTGGTTGCTCACTAAACATGTTTGGATGCACTTTAAGTATGTTTTGACGCACTCTAAACATGTTTTGATACACTCTAAACGTGTTTTATTGCCCTCAAAACATGTTTAGACGAACTCTAAACATGTTTCGACACACTCGAAATATGTTTTGACGCACTCTGAAATGGTTTTAATGCACTGTAATCATGTTTGTATGCACTCCTAATATGTTTCAACGCACTTTAAACATGTTTGGATGCGCTCTGAATATGTTTTGACATGCTTTAAACATGTTTCGACGAACTCTAAATATGTTTTGTTGCACTCAAAACATGTTTCAACGCACTCTAAACATGTTTCGATCCACTCTAAAAGTGTTTGGATGCACTCTAAAGGTGTTTGGACGCACTCTAAGTGTGTTTTGATGCACTCTAAACATGTTTGGTTGCACTCTAAACATGTTTTGACGCACTCTAAAAATGTTTGGATGCTCTCTAAACATATTTGCATGCACTCTAAGCATGTTTTCACGCACTCTAAACATGTTTTGATGCACTCTAAATGTGTTCTATTGCCCTCAAAACATGTTTTGACGAACTCTAAACATGTTTTGACGCACTCTAAATATGTTTTGACGCACTCTAAAATTGTTTTAATGCACTCTAATAATTTTTATATGCACTCTTAATATGTTTCGACTCACTTTAAACATATTTGGATGCGCTCTGAATATGTTTTGACGTGCTCTAAACATGTTTCGACGAACTCTAATTAAACATCTTTTGTTGCACTCAAAACATGTTTCAATGCACTCTAAACATGTTTCAACGCACTCTAAACATGGTTCGATGCACTCTAAAAATGTTTGGATGCACTCTAAAAGTGTTTGGATGCACTCTAAGTCTATTTTAATGCACTTTAAACATGTTTCGATTCATTTGGGCTGATTTGGGCCTCAATTAGGTTAACCAAGGTTTGGGCTTGAGATTGGGCTGATCTAACTTGATTTTGAAGTCCAAACTCTTCTTGAAATAGCATGGTAAATGCTTCCTTCAATCTCTTTGCTTTTGCACGAGTTATAGGACCGTCACTCTTCAATCTTTGTTCCAACAGCTCCTTTCCATCCCCTTGAGAATCTCCTACTCCCGATCTCTTGCCGTCTCCTCCTTGCTGCAGGATGTCCTCATCACTAAAAATATTTGGACGCTCTCTAAGCATGTTTGGATACACTCTAAGTATGTTTTGACGCACTCTAAACATGTTTCGATGCACTCTAAATGTCTTTGGACGCACTCTAAAAATGTTTGGATGCACTCTAAGTATGTTTTGAGGCACTCTAAACATGTTTGAATGCATTTTAAATGTTTTTGGACGCACTCTAAACGTGTTTCGACATACTCTAAATATGTTTTGACGCACTTTAAAAATGTTTTAATGCATTCTAAACCTATTTGGACGCACTCTAAACATGTTTGGATGCACTCTAAACATGTTTCGACGCACTTTAAAAATGTTTGGATGCGCTCTGAATATGTTTTGACGTGCTCTAAACATGTTTTGACGAACTCTAAACATCTTTGATTGCACTCAAAACATGTTTAAACGCACTCTAAACATGTTTCGACGCACTCTAAAAATGTTTCGATGCACTCTAAACATGTTTGTATGCACTCTAAAAGTGTTTGGATGCACTTAAACGTGTTTGTCTACACTCTAAGTCTGTTTTAATGCACTTTAAACATGTTTCGATGCACTCAAAACATGTTTCGTTGCACTCTAAATATGCATCGATGCACTCTAAAAATGTTTCGATGCACTCTAAACATGTGTGGATGCACTCTTAAAAGTGTTTAGATGCACTCTAAACATGTTTGGACGCACTCTAAGTGTGTTTGGATGCACTCTAAGTATGTTTGGATGCACTCTAAACCTGTTTCGATGCACTCTAAAAATGTTTGGTTGCTAACTAAACATGTTTCGATGCACTCTAAGTATGTTTTGACGCACTCTAAACATGTTTTGATGCACTCTAAACGTGTTTTATTGCCCTCAAAACATGTTTAGACGACTTCTAAACATATTTCGACGCACTCTAAATATTTTTTGATGCACTCTAAATTGTTTTAATGCACTCTAATCATGTTTGTATGCACTCTTAATATGTTTCGACGCACTTTAAACATGTTTGGATGCGCTCTGAATATGTTTTGACGTGCTCAAAACATGTTTCGACGAACTCTAAACATATTTTGTTGCACTCAAAACATGTTCAAACGCACTATA
>NW_010966995.1:34230-35044 GCF_000463585.1 Tarenaya hassleriana
TCTAAACATGTTTCGACGCACTCTAAATATGTTTCGACTAACTCTAAACATATTTTGGTGCACTCTAAGTCTGTTTGGATGCACTCTAAACATGTTTCGACGCACTCCAAAAATGTTTGGATGATCTCTAAACATGTTTGCATGCACTCTAAGTATGTTTTGATGCACTCTAAACATGTTTTGATGCACTCTAAACATGTTTTATTGCCCTGAAAACATGTTTAGACGAACTCTAAACATGTTTCGACGCACTCGAAATATGTTTTGACGAACTCTAAAAATTGTTTTAATGCACTCTACCATGTTTGTATGCACTCTTAATATGTTTCGACGCACTTTAAACATGTTTGGATGCGCTCTGAATATGTTTTGACGTGCTCTAAACATGTTTCGACGAACTCTAAACATCTTTTGTTGCACTCAAAACGTGTTTCAACGCACTCTAAACATGTTTCGACGCACTCTAAAAATGTTTCGATGCACTCTAAACATGTTTCGATGCACTCTAAAAGTGTTTGGATGCACTCT
The DNA here is from genome assembly GCF_000463585.1 of Tarenaya hassleriana. Taxonomy (NCBI): domain Eukaryota; kingdom Viridiplantae; phylum Streptophyta; class Magnoliopsida; order Brassicales; family Cleomaceae; genus Tarenaya; species Tarenaya hassleriana. The sequence goes on from NW_010966995.1 coordinate 34,759, forward strand.
AAGTCTATTTTAATGCACTTTAAACATGTTTCGATGCACTCAAAACATGTATCGACGCACTCTAAATATGCATCGACGCACTCTAAATATGCATCGACGGACTCTAAAAATGTTCCGATGCACACTGAACATGTTTGGATGCACTCTAAAAGTGTTTGGACGCACTTAAAAGTGTTTAGATGCACTCTAAAAGTGTTTGGACGCACTTTAAGTGTGTTTAGATGCACTCTAAGTCTATTTGGATGCATTCTAAACATGTTTCGACGCACTCTAAAAATGTTTGGTT
>NW_010966995.1:39401-41009 GCF_000463585.1 Tarenaya hassleriana
TGCAGTGGTGAGGGCTCTGCAAACGTGGCAACACTACTTGTGGTCGAAGGAGTTCGTGATTCACACCGATCATGAATCGCTCAAGTACCTAAAGGGACAACACAAGTTGAGTCGAAGACACGCCGTGGGTAGAATTCATTGAAATGTTTCCTTATGTTATTCGACATAAGCAAAGTAAGGAAAACATCGTGGTTGATGCATTGTCTAGACGATACACGTTGTTAACTTCTTTGGATGCGAGAATGCTAGGGTTTGAACATATTAAGGAGTTGTACGAATCTGATCAGGAATTCCAAGATGTGTTCAAGGCATGTGAAAAGGTTGCAAGTGGAAAATATTATCGGTTCGAAGGATATTTATTCCGTGAGAACAAACTTTGTGTGCCTAATTGTTCTATGCGAGATTTGCTTGTTCAAGAGGCTCATGGAGGCGGTCTCATGGGACATTTTGGAGTGGCCAAGACCTTGTCAACTTTGCAGGAACACTTCTATTGGCCAAATATGAAGAGAGATGTTGAACGGGTGTGTGGAAGATGCATGAAGTGCAAGAAGGCGAAATCCAAGGTACAACCCAATGGTATGTATACGCCTTTACCGATTCCCAGTGCACCATGGATTGATATTTCAATGGATTTTATTGTTGGGCTGCCTAGACCTAGGACTGGGAAGGATTCTGTGTTTGTTGTGGTTGATAGGTTTTCGAAAATGGCACATTTCATACCTTGTCATAAAACCGATGATGCATCCCATATTGTTGATTTGTTCTTTCGAGAAGTTGTTCGGTTGCATGGCATGCCCAGGACGATTGTTTCGGATAGAGATACTAAGTTCCTAAGTTACTTTTGGAAGACTCTATGGGGAAGATTAGGGACTAAGCTACTCTTTTCGACGACTTGTCATCCACAAACCGATGGACAAACGGAAGTCGTGAATAGGACTCTTTCTACGTTGTTGCGTGCTTTAATTAAAAAGAACCTTAAAACAGGGAAGACTGTCTACCGCATGTTGAGTTTGCATATAATCGATCTGTGCATAGTGCTACGCGTTACTCGCCTTTTGAAATCGTTTACGGTTTTAATCCACTATCACCATTGGATCTTTCGCCATTGTCGATGAGCGAAATGACTAACCTTGACGGAAAGAACAAGGCTGAGTTTGTAAAACAGATTCATGAAGCGGCCCGGAAGAATATTGAGCGACGCACGGAGCAATACGCTAAGCAAGCAAACAAAGGGCGCAAGGAAGTTACGTTCGAGCCAGGAGACATGGTGTGGATTCATATGCGCAAGGAAAGGTTTCCAAATCAGAGGAAGAGCAAGCTTATGCCGAGGGGAGATGGACCATTCAAAGTTCTCGAACGAATCAACAACAATGCCTATAAGATTGAACTTCCAGGTGAGTACAACATTAGCTCTACGTTTAATGTTGCTGACTTAGCTCGTTTTGATGCAGATGATAATTCGGATTTGAGGGCAAATCCCTTTCAAGAGGAAGGGAATGATGAGGACATCGGGAAGCACGGGAGAGACGACAAGAGAACGGGAGCTGGAGATTCTCAAGCGGATCGAAAGGAGCTCTTGGAACAGAAATTGAAGAGTGACGGTCCCAT
>NW_010966995.1:41231-41971 GCF_000463585.1 Tarenaya hassleriana
TGTTTGGATGCACTCTAAACATGTTTCGACGCACTCTAAAAATATTTGGATGCTCTCTAATCATGTCATTGTGCAATAAATGTGGTCATTTTTTGACTACATTGGAACTATAATTGCCTTGTTTTTAGTCTTCTTTATTTTCAGCAAACTCTTTTATTTTTCTTAGTTTTTCAATGTTTCCTTTCCTTATAAAAAGGGAGCATCTATCATGTAAAACTCAGATTATTGAATTGAGAGGTTTCTTCTTATGTTCTTGAGTACTAACTCTAAACTTCGTAAGGTTTGAGGTAGTGTTCTTTTGACTTATCAAACACTTTTACCACCAGGTGTTTGTGGCGTCTTCGCTCGTTTCAAAGGTTCTCTAACCGGGTCTGGATTGGGTTTAGGGCGTTCTTGTGACTGGAACAAGTCCTAGGTTCGGTTCACGTGTCGTTAGTGGGTTTTTGAACATCCATCTACTATCCTTCTTACCTAATTCTGAGATTCGTCGATCCGGGTTCGTATCATTTGGTATCAGAGCCTCGTTTCTCTATATTAGGTTTTATCTATATCTATTTATCTTTTCCATTTCATTTTACGTTTTCATCATCTTTGTTTCTAATCATTTCTCTTTGTTTTTGAAGGTTTAAGAGAAAAACGAAAAAAAAATCAGCAAAAAAAAAAGAAGAAGAGATATACAAGTGAAAAAGAAAAAAAAAGAAATCGAAGAAAAAAAAAAGAAAAAAAAGAGCTTAAAAAAA
>NW_010966995.1:49987-51034 GCF_000463585.1 Tarenaya hassleriana
AGTGATGAGGACATCGGGAAGCACGGGAGAGACGACAAGAGAACGGGAGCTGGAGATTCTCAAGCGGATCGAAAGGAGCTCTTGGAACAGAAATTGAAGAGTGACGGTCCCATAACTCGCGCCAAGGCAAGAGGTTGAAGGAAACATTTACAATGCTACTTCAAGAGGAGTTTGGGCTTCAAAATCAAGTGGAATCAGCCCAAACTCAAGCCCACCCCTTGGTTAACATTCTTGAGGCCCAAATCAGCCCAAATGAAGCAAAATGAGCCCAAAAGAGTGCTTGGAAAACATGGAAGAAGAGGAGCTACGAATTCTGGTCTTTGTGCAATAAATGTGGTCATTTTATTACTACATTGGAACTATAATTGCCTTGTTTTTAGTCTTCTTTATTTTCATCAAACTCTTTTATTTTTCTTAGTTTTTCAATGTTTCCTTTCCTTATAAAAAGGGAGCATCTATCATGTTAAACTCAGATTATTGAATTGAGAGGTTTCTTCTTATGTTCTTGAGTACTAACTCTAAACTTCGTAAGGTTTGAGGTAGTGTTCTTTTGACTTATCAAACACTTTTACCACCAGGTGTTTATGGCGTCTTCGCTCGTTTCAAAGGTTCTCTAACCGGGTCTGGATTGGATTTAGGGCGTTCTTGTGACTGGAACAAGTCCTAGGTTCGGTTCACGTGTCGTTAGTGGGTTTTTGAACATCCATCTACTATCCTTCTTACCTAATTCTGAGATTCGTCGATCCGGGTTCGTATCAGTTTTGATGCACTCTAAGTATGTTTGGTTGCACTCTAAAGATGTTTTGACGCACTCTAAGTATGTTTGGTTGCACTTTAAACATGTTTGGATGCGCTCGGAATATGTTTTGACGTGCTCTAAACATGTTTCAACGAACTCTTAAACATCTTTTGTTGCCCTCAAAACATGTTTCAACGCACTCTAAAAATATTTCGACGGACTCTAAAAATGTTTCGATGCACTCTAAACATGTTTGGATGCACTCTAAAAGAGTTTGGATGCACTCTAAACGTGTTTGGACGCACTCT
>NW_010966995.1:51496-52744 GCF_000463585.1 Tarenaya hassleriana
TCTAAACATGTTTCGACGCACTCTAAAAATGTTTCGATGCACTCTAAACATATTTCGATGCACTCTAAAAGTGTTTGGATGCACTCTAAGTCTATTTTAATGCACTTTAAACATGTTTCGATGCACTCAAAATATGCATCGACGCACTCTAAATATGCATCGACGGACTCTAAAAATGTTCCGATGCACACTGAACATGTTTGGATGCACTCTAAAAGTGTTTGGACGCACTGTAAGTATGTTTGGATGCACTCTAAACCTGTTTCGACGTACTCTAAGTGTGTTTAGATGCACTCTAAGTCTATTTGGATGCATTCTAAACATGTTTCGACGCACTCTAAAAATGTTTGGATGGTCTCTAAACATGTTTGGATGCACTCTAAGTATGTTTTGACGCACTCTAAACACGTTTTGATGCACTCTAAACGTGTTTTATTATCCTCAAAACATGTTTAGACGAACTCTAAACATGTTTCGACGCACTCTAAATATGTTTTGATGGTCTCTAAACATGTTTGCATGCACTCTAAGTATGTTTTGACGCACTCTAAACATGTTTTGATGCACTCTAAACGTGTTTTATTGCCCTCAAAACTTGTTTAGACGAACTCTAAACATGTTTTGACGCACTCTAAATATGTTTTGACGCACTCTAAAATTGTTTTAATGTACTCTAATAATGTTTGTATGCACTTTTAATATGTTTCGACGCACTTTAAACATGTTTGGATGCGCTCTGAATATGTTTTGACGTGCTCTAAACATGTTTCGACGAACTCTAAACATCTTTTGTTGCACTCAAAACATGTTTCAACGCACTCTAAAAATGTTTCGACGCACTCTAAAAATGTTTCGATGCACTCTAAACATCTTTGGATGCACTCTAAAAGTGTTTGGATGCACTCTAAACGTGTTTGGATGCACTCTAAGTGTGTTTAGATGCACAAGTCTATTTGGATGCATTCTAAACATGTTTCGACGCACTTTAAAAATGTTTGGTTGCTCACTAAACATGTTTTGGATGCACTCTAAGTATGTTTTGACGTACTCTAAACACGTTTTGATGCACTCTAAACGTGTTTTATTATCCTCAAAACATGTTTAGACAAACTCTAAACATGTTTCGACGCACTCTAAATATGTTTCGACGAACTCTAAACATCTTTTGATGCACTCTAAGTCTGTTTGGATGCACTCTAAACATGTTTCGACGCACTCTAAAAATGTTTGGTTGCTCACTAAACATGT
>NW_010966995.1:62625-68701 GCF_000463585.1 Tarenaya hassleriana
TCTCCTTGAAGGAAAGCATTCTTTACATCCATTTGCCATAGCTGCCAATCAAGGTTAATAGCCAAAGAAAGAATTACACGGACAGTAGGTAACTTAGCTACGGGGGCAAAAGTGTCGGTGTAGTCCTCGCCATAAGTTTGTGTATAGCCTTTGGCCACCAAGCGAGCTTTATGGCGTTCAACTTCCCCATTGCTGTGATACTTGATTTTGTATATCCATTTGCAGCCCACTGCGCGTTTATTTGGAGGTAATGACGTGAGTTCCCAAGTATTGTTTCGTTCTAAAGCATCGATTTCATCCTGCATTGCGACTTGCCACACATCAATTGTTTTCGCCTGTTCATAAGTTGAAGGCTCGAATCCCTGCTCAATCACACTAAGAAAACTTTGTGCATTATCAGGATAAATAGATAAAGTGCAGTAGTTTTGAATAGGATGTGTAACCGCCATATGAGCCGAAGAGGAATGAGACGACTTCCACCATTCTGATGGAGGTTTGCGGTTTCGTGTTCCTCTCCGCAGTTGTAGTGCAGGTATGGAGAGGCTTTGATCGTAGGAATCAGATGGATCTGCTAGAGGTGAATCATCCCGAGCTGATGCAGTTGGTGATGAAATGGCAGGAACCTCTTCCCCCTCAGTGTGTGCAGGGAAGTCAGACGGGGGTGGAAGTGGAGCTTCCCCTTCTTGTGGATCATTGGTTGGATGGATCAAAACCTCTGTCCCCACAAGATGGTCATCGGATTCAAGTGCGTCTCCTCCTGCAATGTTAGTAGGACTCGAAATACGAACATGTAATGGAGAAGTAGGTAGAGAAGGAGCGATGTTACTGTCTTGTGGGTGAGGAGAGATCTCGTCAATATGGGTTGGAATATCGTGTAGTGCAGTCGGAGTGGATGTGTGGCCAATGATCCGAAGTGAAGTCACTAGTTGTCGTAGTGATTCATTGTAATCTTTGCCTTGGCGTTCAAGATCTTCCAAGGGTTTCCAGTCTTTGTTACCGAAATATCCCAATTCTTCAATAAACTTCACATCTCGAGAGGTGAAGATGCGTCGGGAGGGAGGATGGTAACAAAGGTAACCCTTCTGATCAGTAGGGTATCCAAGGAAGATACACTTCATACTCTTTGGATCAAGTTTAGTTCGTGCTCCATCATCTACTTTGGCAAAACAAATACAACCAAAGACTCGTAAGTGTTCAATCGAATCTTTTCGGTGAAAGAGTACCTCAAAAGGTGACTGATCGTTGAGCACTTGGGTCGGGAGACGGTTAATGAGGTAGCACGCCATTTTCACCGCATCGCTCCAATAGAGTTTAGGAACCTGTCGATGGAAGAGGAGGGTGCGAGCTACTTCCATCAAATGGCGATTCTTGCGTTCGGCAACACCATTTTGCTGAGGAGTATTGGGGCAAGATCGTTGATGAATTATGCCTTGTTGGAGAAGGTATTCTCGAAAGTTGGTGCTCATGTACTCCCCACCATTATCTGTTCGAAAACACTTCACTTTGACACCAAATTGGTTAAGAACGAAAGCAAGATAGTTTTTGAATGCTCCAAACACATCACTCTTTCTCTTTAACAGCGTGATCCACGTATATTTCGTTTTTTCATCTATAAAGGTGACAAAGTATTTAAAGTTATCTCGTGAAAAACATGGCGCTGTCCAAACATCGGAATGAACTAAATCAAAAGCATTCTCATAGATAGTGTTGGAAACCGGAAAAACGGAACGACAATGTTTCCCTAACGTACAAGCCTGAAGACCCCTTGTATAGCCCGGTGGTGGGAGCATGTAAATGTCTTCAACGAGGTCTCCTTGAAGGAAAGCATTCTTTACATCCATTTGCCATAGCTGCCAATCAAGGTTAATAGCCAAAGAAAGAATTACACGGACAGTAGGTAACTTAGCTACGGGGGCAAAAGTGTCGGTGTAGTCCTCGCCATAAGTTTGTGTATAGCCTTTGGCCACCAAGCGAGCTTTATGGCGTTCAACTTCCCCATTGCTGTGATACTTGATTTTGTATATCCATTTGCAGCCCACTGCGCGTTTATTTGGAGGTAATGACGTGAGTTCCCAAGTATTGTTTCGTTCTAAAGCATCGATTTCATCCTGCATTGCGACTTGCCACACATGTTACCATCCTCCCTCCCGACGCATCTTCACCTCTCGAGATGTGAAGTTTATTGAAGAATTGGGATATTTCGGTAACAAAGACTGGAAACCCTTGGAAGATCTTGAACGCCAAGGCAAAGATTACAATGAATCACTACGACGACTAGTGACTTCACTTCGGATCATTGGCCACACATCCACTCCAACTGCACTACACGATATTCCAACCCATATTGACGAGATCTCTCCTCACCCACAAGACAGTAACATCGCTCCTTCTCTACCTACTTCTCCATTACATGTTCGTATTTCGAGTCCTACTAACATTGCAGGAGGAGACGCACTTGAATCCGATGACCATCTTGTGGGGACAGAGGTTTTGACCCATCCAACCAATGATCCACAAGAAGGGGAAGCTCCACTTCCATCCCCGTCTGACTTCCCTGCACACACTGAGGGGGAAGAGGTTCCTGCCATTTCATCACCAACTGCATCAGCTCGGGATGATTCACCTCTAGCAGATCCATCTGATTCCTACGATCAAAGCCTCTCCATACCTGCACTACAACTGCGGAGAGGAACACGAAACCGCAAACCTCCATCAGAATGGTGGAAGTCGTCTCATTCCTCTTCGGCTCATATGGCGGTTACACATCCTATTCAAAACTACTGCACTTTATCTATTTATCCTGATAATGCACAAAGTTTTCTTAGTGTGATTGAGCAGGGATTCGAGCCTTCAACTTATGAACAGGCGAAAACAATTGATGTGTGGCAAGTCGCAATGCAGGATGAAATCGATGCTTTAGAACGAAACAATACTTGGGAACTCACGTCATTACCTCCAAATAAACGCGCAGTGGGCTGCAAATGGATATACAAAATCAAGTATCACAGCAATGGGGAAGTTGAACGCCATAAAGCTCGCTTGGTGGCCAAAGGCTATACACAAACTTATGGCGAGGACTACACCGACACTTTTGCCCCCGTAGCTAAGTTACCTACTGTCCGTGTAATTCTTTCTTTGGCTATTAACCTTGATTGGCAGCTATGGCAAATGGATGTAAAGAATGCTTTCCTTCAAGGAGACCTCGTTGAAGACATTTACATGCTCCCACCACCGGGCTATACAAGGGGTCTTCAATCTGGACAAGTTTGCAAACTTCGGAAATCGATCTATGGCTTAAAGCAATCACCACGCGCCTGGTACCACAAACTCCATGAAGCACTCACGGCCAAAGGCTTTTCCAGAAGTGATTCAGATCACTCTTTGTTCATCTCTCACCGCTCAAGTGGTATCATTATTCTTCTCGTCTATGTCGATGATATCATTATCTCCGGAAATGATGACATCGGGATCAAGGAGACTAAATCTTACTTAAATTCTGTTTTTGACATTAAAGACCTCGGTGCTTTGAAATACTTTCTTGGCATCGAAGTCACTCGTACCACTAACGCTCTCTTCTTGTGTCAAAGAAAATATACTCTTGACTTGCTGAAGGACACAGGGAAACTTGGAGCTAAACCGGTGAAGACGCCTCTTGAAGAACATTTCAAAGATCAACGCGAGGGGGAATCTCTACCAAATCCAGATCAATATCGTCGCGTTGTCGGTAAGCTCATATATCTCACCATCACACGTCCTGACTTGAGTTTTGCTGTGCATCAGGTGAGTCAATGGATGCACTCTCCAACAACAACACATTGGCTGATGGTGGAAAGGATATTGAAGTACTTGAAGGGGACACCAAACAAAGGAGTATGGATGGAGAACAACAAACATACAAAAATTATTGCTTACTGTGATGCAGATTGGGCAGGAGATAGAACGGATCGCAAATCAACAACCGGCTATTGCACATTCGTTGGTGGAAATCTCGTGACATGGAAAAGCAAGAAGCAAAACGTGGTGGCAAGGTCAAGCGCAGAAGCAGAATATAGAGCCATGGCGAATACAACAAGTGAAGTACTATGGCTTCGACAACTACTACAAGAACTCGGACTCAAAATGAAAGAGGCGACACCACTACATTGTGACAATCAAGCAGCAATTCACATAGCAGAGAATGCAGTCTTCCATGAGCGAACAAAGCACATAGAGGTGGACTGCCATTTCATCAGGGAAAAGATCACTCAAGGACTCATCGCACCCAAATACACGAGGAGTCAAGACCAACTTGCAGACATTCTCACGAAGGCTACAAGCTCATTTGTTCTTAACAAGTGTCTCTCCAAGATTGGCCTTATCGAGTTCTCCCGGCCAATCTTGAGGGGGAATGTTGAAGAACAAACCGATGAAGATCATAATCACGAAGAAAAGATGGAGGCACAACACGTTGAAGAAGATCTGATGAAGAGAAGTTTGGGTTCATGTGTTGGTGAAGAGAAACTAAGTTCGGACCATGAAGAAAATGGAGGCCTTGATTGCTCTCTTGGGCCAAGACCCTAACTCTCCTATTGGGCCAATCTTCTAAGCTACAATCAAGGCCCATCTACTTCAGAATATGTCCGTTAGAAGACTTGGACGAGATCAGCCATAATTCCATCTCCTTTCCATTTCTAATTATGGCAATCCAATGTTGCCTTTTCTACCAAATGTAAATATCTTGTATTTTCCTTTCTCCTCAAGTCACGATCTTGTATATATCACATATGGTCTGATGTATTTTTAACTAAAGGGAATAAAGTGAATTATTTTGCAGAATTCACCCCCTAGAACCCTAATCTCTTTTGATCTTCTTTGCATTCTCAGCCACTTTTGTTCTTCACAAACCGAGAGTGATTCATGCAGTGTGTAATCTTAACTTCGACATTCTAGGTTTCTACATGGTATCAGAGCTCCACGATCTTTGATCCCTCTGTTCCATCTCACTTCCGCAATTCCTTTTTGGTTCGTACCTACCACAACTTTCGCGTGCTATCATGGATTCTCAATCTAGACTCATTCCCATTACTTTGAATGGGGAAAATTATTTTTACTGGACCAAGGTTGCCACTGCAGCCCTCCATAGCAAGGGTCTATGGTCTCATGTCACCACTGAAAGGAATCCTCCGGCCCCTATCTTGGCCACCGAAGGGGACAATCCCGTGGATGTTGAAGCAAGAAACAAGAAAGCCGTCGGGGAGTTTGCTCAATGGAAGCAATCCGATAGCCAAGCACTTGTCATCCTTCAAGGCTCTCTAGATGGCACTATTCTGCAATCATTTATCTCCAACGATACTACAAAGTCGTTGTGGGAAGCCCTTCAGCAAGTTTACGGTAACCTCTCCAATATAAGCAGAATCTTCGAACTTAAGAAAAAGTTATTCAACTTGCAGCAAAACGGGCAACCATTCAACAAAATTCAAGGAGATTTTTGTGCACTATGGGCTGAGCTCGAAGAAATCCGTCCCACTTCTACGGATCCCCAGACCGTTTTGGACAGAGCTCAAGAAGATAAGGTCTTTTCAATACTCCTTACACTTGACTCCTCTTTTAATGACTTGGTTTACCATCTTTTACGCCAAACCAAACTTCCAACCTTTGAGGAAGTTTGTATGATGGTCAAGCGTGAAGAAGGAGGCCGAAATTTGTTTAGTGGCCCCCTTGAGCTCGCTCATTTCACAAAGAAGCCAGCCACATCGTCTTTCACACCACGAGATCGCAAATCCTTTTATTGCGACCACTGCCAACGGTCTGGCCACACCAAAGACCGCTGCTGGGTACTCCATCCGCACTTGAAGCCTTCTAAATACAAGGACACACCCCGCAGAGGAGCAGCAATGACCGCCGGTCACGATGTTGCTCCAGCCGAGAGTTTGCTTAACCTCACAACCGATGAGATGAAAGGCCTTAAACACCTTCTGCAAACTTTGGGAAAGGAAACTGGTAACATCTCTACCAACTTGTCCATTGTCATTGACTCGGGTGCAACCACCCATATGTTTCGTGATGCATCTTGGTTTAATAATCTCATCCCATGCAA
>NW_010966995.1:71518-72854 GCF_000463585.1 Tarenaya hassleriana
CACTCTAAAAATGTTTGGATGGTCTCTAAACATGTTTGCATGCACTCTAAGTATGTTTTGACGCACTCTAAACATGTTTTGATGCACTCTAAACGTGTTTTATTGCCCTCAAAACATGTTTAGACGAACTCTAAACATGTTTTGATGCACTATAAATATGTTTTGACGCACTCTAAAATTGTTTTAATGCACTCTAATAATGTTTGTATGCACTTTTAATATGTTTCGACGCACTTTAAACATATTTGGATGCGCTCTGAATATGTTTTGACGTGCTCTAAATATGTTTCGACGAACTCTAAACATCTTTTGTTGCACTCAAAACATGTTTCAACGCACTCTAAACATGTTTCGATCCACTCTAAAAATGTTTTGATACACTCTAAACATGTTTGGATGCACTCTAAAAGTGTTTGGATGCACTCTCAGTCTATTTTAATGCACTTTAACATGTTTCGATGCACTCAAAATATGTTTCAACGCACTCTAAATATGCATCGATGCGCTCTAAAAATATTTCGATGCACTCTAAACATCTTTGGATGCACTCTAAAAGTGTTTGGATGCACTCTAAACGTGTTTGGATGCACTCTAAGTGTGTTTAGATGCACAAGTCTATTTGGATGCATTCTAAACATGTTTCGACGCACTCTAAAAATGTTTCGATACACTCTGAACATGTTTGGATGCACTCTAAAAGTGTTTGGACGCACTCTAAGTATGTTTGGATGCACTCTAAACCTGTTTCGACGCACTCTAAGTGTGTTTAGATGCACTCTAAGTCTATTTGGATGCATTCTAAAAATGTTTCGACGCACTCTAAAAATGTTTGGATAGTCTCTAACCATGTTTGCATGCACTCTAAGTATGTTTTGACGCACTCTAAACATGTTTTGATGCACTCTAAACGTGTTTTATTATCCTCAAAACATGTTTAGACGAACTCTAAACATGTTTCGACGCACTCTAAATATGTTTTTGACGCACTCTAAAATTGTTTTAATGCACTCTAATCATGTTTGTATGCACTCTTAATATGTTTCGACACACTTTAAACATGTTTGGATGCGCTCTGAATATGTTTTGACGTGCTCTAAATATGTTTCGACGAACTCTAAACATCTTTTGTTGCACTCAAAACATGTTTCAACGCACTTTAAAAATATTTCGACGCACTCTAAAAATGTTTCGACGCACTCTAAAAATCTTTGGATGCACTCTTAAAGTGTTTGGATACACTCTAAACGTTTTTCGACGCACTCTAAGTGTGTTTAGATGCACTCTAAGTCTATTTGGATGCATTCTAAACATGTTTCGACGCACTCTAAAAATGTTT
>NW_010966996.1:0-748 GCF_000463585.1 Tarenaya hassleriana
CATTTGTCAACCCGAATGGCATGACCAGCCACTCGTAAAGACCCTGTTTGGTCTTGAAGGCAGTTTTCCACTCATCGCCTTCTTTCATTCTCACTTGATGGTAGCCACTCTTAAGGTCGATCTTTGAAAAGATTGTGGCTCCGCTCAACTCATCAAGCATGTCATCGAGTCTAGGGATGGGATGCCGGTATTTAACGGTAATGTTGTTGATCGCTCGGCAATCCACACACATGCGCCAAGTTCCATCCTTCTTGGGTACTAATAGTACTGGAACTGCACATGGACTAAGACTCTCTCGAATATAACCCTTACTCAGAAGCTCTTGAACTTGCTTTTCGAGTTCTTTGGTCTCTTCTGGGTTCATTCGGTAAGCGGGTCGGTTAGGTAAAGGAACACCGGGTACTAAATCGATTTGGTGCTCGATCCCCCGGATGGGTGGTAATCCTGCCGGAATCTCGTCCGGAAACACATCTCGGAATCGTTCAAGTAGTCGACTTATGGCGGGGTTATCGGTAGGTACTTCCGTCCTTAGGTTCATGACGTCCTTAAAAACCATGAGAAGTACCGATTGTTCTTGACGAACAGCTCGATCGACCTGACTAGCTTTAAGGTAGAAGTTCTTCTTCTTCGCTTCGGTGTCCTTAGCTAGCTTTAGTTGCATCTCATGCACTTGAGATGGACTAAGGAGTGCGAGTACAATCTTCCTCTTGTTATAAACGAAAGAGTACTGGTTCGCTCGCCCATCATG
>NW_010966997.1:0-473 GCF_000463585.1 Tarenaya hassleriana
GAGCCGCCATGGGTGCTGGTCCAGCTGCCCGTAAATGAGTCCTACACTCAAGTTTGAGATCGTCAATTACCTTGTGTAGGTCGGAGATGCGTTGCTCGTAGTTGTCTTGCATGGTCGTCATCTTTCGACCATAGTCTTCGTGTGTGGCCGAGATTTCTCGGTGCATCGCTCGTAGTTCTCCCTCGAACTTTCGGTTAAGTTCGGAGATTGATGCCTTGACACCCTCGCCTATAGCTCCTATCTCTTGCTCAAGCCCGTCCATCCGTGCATCCGATCGTGCCATGAAGCCATCGTCGGGTACAAGACATGGTTCTCCTTGAGGCAATGAGGTGTCGGTGTCATCGGGAGAGGTGAGGTCTGTGGCCTGGGGATCCGGGCGTTCCTCGGGAGCGTGTTCTTCAGCGGTTCGTCTCTCGGCAGCCCGAGCCCTGGCTCTTGTGAGGACGCGTACGTTATCGGTCTCGGTGCTCGAG
>NW_010966998.1:0-631 GCF_000463585.1 Tarenaya hassleriana
TCCTTGGTACATTTTGCTCGCCTCGGGATGTATAGCTTAGCTAGTCTCGACTGATGTGCCTAAAACAATATCTCCCGTCTCAACTCTTGATCGTCCGGCACACATAGCCGATTACCTAGGTGCAATGCTCCTTTCTCATCGATACGATATCCCTTACGACTGTACTCCTCTATACCATCCATGTACCGAGCAAGCAAAGGATCGTTACGCTATCCAGCGACCGCTCGTTCTGCAAAGGTCGGTGTCAACTCTCCCGGTGTCAAGGTCAAATGTCCCAGCATGGCTACCAATTCAGAAGCATCTGTTGGTTGTGATGCTCTAGGATGATCCGTGATATGACACCTTGACTTTGTATTGATTCATTGGTTCATGAATGCATTACTCTTCCCGTTATATGATTGGCATGTTTGTTATATTTCGGTATCCTTGAATCATTAGAGAATGATTCTAAACTCCCTAGTCAGTTATCATTGTGGGAACAATGATGAATTAAGACTAGCATGAGGTGTGATGGATGCATTGGATGCATATCACGATCATGGGTACTCGTTGTGAACGAGTGACTGGATGACCCGCAAGAGATTGTCACATGGACAGAGTCATGACTTGAATCTCATACAGCGGTTCGTTC
>NW_010966999.1:0-610 GCF_000463585.1 Tarenaya hassleriana
AAGAGAGTTAGTGGGAGTAGAATAGATCTCGAAGAAGTTCGAGAGCCACAAATAGTCGAGGGACCGGGTGAACAGGTCGAATCGGTTTAACCTGTGTCACAAGTTGTTGAGACAACACCTTCTAGTGAACCTCGGAGATCTGGTAGAATTCGCCAAGAGCCCACAAGATACGGATTTCTTGTGACAGGAAACGACGAACTCATGTTGTTAGAACATGACGAGCCTACGTCGTATTCAGAGGCTGTGGCGAGTTCCGTCTGATTCCAACAAATGGCACCAGGCCATGGAGTCTGAGATGCAGTCCATGTACGACAACAAAGTATGGACTTTGGTCGACTCATTCGATGATATTAAGACCATTGGATGTAAGTGGGTTTTCAAGAAGAAAACCGACATGGATGGCATCGTGCATACCTATAAGGCACGACTCGTCGCGAAAAGGTTTCGGCAGATTCATGGTATAGACTATGACGAAACCTTTTCACCAGTCGTGATACTTAAATCCATACGGATTATGCTGGCCATAGCTGCGTATTATGACTACGAGATATGGCAGATGGACGTCAAGACCGCATTCCTTAACGGGAATCTGCTCGAGGATGTGTACATG
>NW_010967000.1:0-746 GCF_000463585.1 Tarenaya hassleriana
AAAATCCATGTGCGCAGAATTAATAATTCCTCCTGTTTGTTTCACATTCCGGATTTGGCTACACGAGAATGGGTGCTTGAAGTGGGTCTCTGGAGGGCAGCAGATGTGATGTTTGCAGTTGCAGAATGGTCGACAACAGCCACTTTTCGGAAAACAATGCTAACGTCGGCTCCGATATGGGTCAATCTCACTAATATACCAGCTGAGTTGTACTCATTAAAAGGCTTAAGTTACATAGCCTCGGGTTTAGGAGAGCCCTTACACACGAACAAGATGCGATTAGACCCGTTAACTGTGGGAGAAGCAAAGGTCAAAGTGGAAGTACAATTGGATGCCCCTCTCCCTGAGTCTATAGAAATCGAAGATGAGGAAGGATCGGTGATCACAATCAATGCGAACTATCCTTGGACACCGCCGAAGTGCTCGGGATGTGGTGAATTCGGGCACAAACTTCAGAGCTGCCAGCTTAAGTCTGTGCAATCGCAACCACAGGTAACAGTTACTGAGAGGTCTAGGGAAACAACGGAAACTGAGCCAGAGGCAGGGCCACCGTCGTCGGTAGGTCCAAAAAACTTTACGCCACCAGATACAACTCCAAATGGCCCGGCTTCAAGTTTGCAGCCCACAGCATCGGTGGCTTCACCGATTGCCCATCCGGTTGACACAGTCTCTGCATCTCCGATTGCTCCATCAGTCAACATAGAATCTGCTCCTCAGATTACCCTGCCAGCGACCACCATTATCTC
>NW_010967001.1:0-746 GCF_000463585.1 Tarenaya hassleriana
AACCATCATTTCAATTGTTTCTTGTGTTTCAATATTTTGATCTTCAACATGATCTTCAACATTCCCCCTCAAGATTAGCTTAGAGAATTTTCGAAAAGCTAATCTTGCCAAGAGAATGTATTACTCAGTCTTCAAGCGTCCAAGTTCATTTCATTGCGATTCCATTGGTTTCAAACTTCCATTTTGTCCATCCCTTTTTATTTCCTGTAATAACTCATAAAAAATGTTAGAAACCATAAGGGAGGCCATAGCACTCCGCTTAATAAGAAAAACCGAATGTAATGATGTAAAAATGTGATTATCATCAAATAACAATAGAAAAAGTGTCCTAATATGTTTAAACTCCGGATTTGATAATATGAATACAGAAAACTTTAATTGATGATTGTCTTCATAAAATATATGTTTGAAATGCACATTGGATGCACTAAACATGTTATCTTTCTTTTTACATGAATCAAATGCATAATCAAACATGTTACTAATGATGTTATATTGTTTTCCATTTAAACAAATATGCTTATTGTAGGATTTGTATCTAAATGCACCAGGATCAAATACAAAGCAATGAGATGAAAAATTACCAAGCCTAGAGTTGTTGAAACTCATAGGCAATTCGTACTCCATTTTGCACAGATTTCTGTTTTCGGTTTCTTCCTTTGATGGATCTCCATTTGTTGCATTCCTTTTGCTTAGAAAGCATACGAGAGTACCATCACGTTCCCCCTCGCTCGTGTGCTTGAAAA
>NW_010967002.1:0-690 GCF_000463585.1 Tarenaya hassleriana
GAGGTATTCTTCTTGCCTAGAGTGATCGGACGAACAGATCAATTGATACAGGCCCCAGATCGATTGAGGTAAGCGTTCTAACGTTTCTATGATTCAATAGTAGAATGCATCATTCCAAAAAGAGAGCTGAAAGCCATGGTGAGAGTGAAATGGTAGTTGTTGGAAAGAGTTCCAGCAAAAGGAAGCGTTCCAAGAGCAAGGGCAAGTGGAAAGTGACAAGCGTTGTCATTGAACCTAAGCCTAAGTCCAAAAAGGAAGAGGGTTATTTCTGTCATGCCGTTGGGCATTGGAACAGAAATTGTAGACTCTACCTGGAAGATCAGGAGAAGAAGAAGCTTAAAGAAGCTTCGACTTCTGGTGTCTTCGTTATAGAGGCTAATTTGTTTACTTCTACGGCGTGGGTATTAGATACCGGAAGCGCCTCGCATATTTGTGGAAAGGTGCAAGGGTTGCGAGGAAGTAGACAATTGACAAAAGGAGAAGTAGATCTCCGCGTTGGAAATGGAGCAAAAGTTGTTGCATTAGCCGGCGGGACTGATGATCTGACTTTACCTTCTGGACTTGTATTGGAGTTTCATGATTGTTATTTTGTTCATGCTATAAGTAAGAACATTATATCGATTTCATGCTTAGACTCGGATGGTTTTAGATTTGTTATTGAGAACAAATGTATGTCCATTTATAAAGGTG
>NW_010967002.1:4739-9849 GCF_000463585.1 Tarenaya hassleriana
GGATGAGCCTATAGGGTCACACACAATAGGGATGGACAAGTATGTGTGCTAAATTATCCCGATTAGGAATCCTAATTGGATTGAGATTCCTAATTGGAATAGGAATCCTAATGGGATTAGGAATCCTAATGGGATTAGGAATCCTATTATGTATAGGAATCCTAATGAGATTAGAATTCTATTACATCTAGGAAACCTAATGAGATTAGAATTCTAATAGGTTTAGGAAACCTAATTAGATTAGGATTTCTAGTAATCTATTCCTTGTCAAATTAGGATTTTTGGAAAGTCTATATAAGGAGAATGTCTTCTAGGGTTTTAAGAGAAGAAAGAAGAAGAAAAGAAAAAAAAGAGAAGAAAAAGAAGAAAAATAAAACCCTAAGCCTCCAAAAACCTTGCACACAAGAGAGATCGAGATCTCTAGTCCTAGCAGATAAGTTTCAAGGTGTTGGAATCCATCCCGACGTGTGGATACGTGTAGAGGGCGAGGTATTCTTCCTGTCTAGAGTGATCGGACGAACAGATCAATTGATACAGGCCCCGGATCGATTGAGGTAAGCGTTCTAACGTTTCTATGATTCAATAGTAGCATGGTTCTAGGGTTTCATTAAAATTTTTGTTTTATATCCGCTGCGCAAACCCTAGAATCGATCTCTTAGGAATTAGATTCGCTCATGAGATCCCAGGAAACCCAACAGTTACCCCGTTTTGACTCGTATCATCGGATCGAGCGAGATCCGATGCAACCGACCCCTGTACCCGATCAACCTTGACCTGTTTCCTACCCGAATCTCACGAAACTTGAACGAAACCCACCTACGGTAAGTAAAACCTTCGGAACGAGCTGAATTGGTAATCCGGGATGGCCGTAACCCAATTTGATCGGATTGAAGGATAGAAAGAATAAAATGAACTTAATGGAATCGGTAAACCAGAATATGGAATCGGTAAACCAGAATAACAAGTAAAGACGTGTGCATACATGACTAAAGTGTAATCTCGTGTGAATGCTTGTGACTGGGGAATCGGGTAGTTGGCATGGCGTGAGACTTTACTCCGGAGGGCTGAAATAAAGTTGAGCGTGTGTTTGTAGTCTGGGTTGAGGTGATGTCCCGATGATTGCATTGTATGGGATCTCCTCTTTATGATCTTCAACCCGGGTCGGGTTTCATATTGAGGAGACATGGTTGTGATTGATCGCCTACGGGCAGAGCTTGGAGCCGATGATGCATCGGGATAGTCTTGAGTGATTCGGTTACTCTGTGACTGCGCCAACGTTCCATTAGTTATAAGCGGGTTCGGGATTGAGTGATTCTCCCGGCAGAGACTGGCATACATTTACCTGTGACTCGGGATTGAGAGATTTTCCCGACGAGGTTATGCGGGAATACTATGAAAGACCTGAGCTCGGGTCTGATGAGCTTTCCCGTGGTGGATGGCCGGCGAGAGGTTGTCAGTTGTTGACTGACTTCACTCGACATAGTCGGTGGTGACCTGGAGGAGGCACCTGGCGCTCTGGTATCGAGAGGTGACATCGATATCAGAGGGATGGTTGATGTGATACGTTTTTATGAGGTGTTGGGCATTGGGTTGTTGCATTTTTACTATTCTGGTGTCAGCCGAGGAGAGTGAGGGGATTGTGCATTGCACATGGAGAGTCCTTACCTACGCGTGTGATGCACGCGTGGAGACGATTTGATGGTACCGGTGTTACTGATAGACCCGATGGGTCGAGCTATGACTTGTGTGTGACCTGGACTGGTGATACCAGATCTGTATTCTATCCTATATGTGTCATGACTTATCATCCGGACTGTTTGTGCTTGATACATGTGTTAGACGCTATGACATGATATGTTTGGACATGTATATTACATACTCTGTGTATAATATTGTTTGTGCTTGGCCATTTGCAATTTGAGTATGATCTTCGGGTTTAACCCGAAGTACTCACTAAGCATATAGCTTATGGACGTTGTTATGCAACGTTTCAGGCTCGGAGCAGCTTTGGCAGTAGCAGGACGAGGGTATTGGTGACGAGTGAGACGTGTTCCCCCAGATCATGTATATTTTCTTTCTAGACGTGTACGGATGTTCTGTTATCGACGATGGAATCATTAGTTTTCTCGTTTTTCTTCATATCCCCTACACTGATTGTGTCCCAAGGATAATTAAAATCACAATTTTAAAATTTCGATTTGTGCTTGAGTTTAAAACCATAACTCATTTAATAAAACAATGGAATACATAATTATACATACATCAATCCACACATTTATACACATCAAGTGACAGTTAGAAAAACAAAACTACAAACAATTTAAAGTTTACCACCATTATTCTCAAAATATTCGAGTGATTTCAGATTATAGTATTATACATGATCCAACTACAGATGGAGAAATGCACCAGCCACCGCATCCACGATTATCTGTTCTTCTCCTAAAACATTGCATAACAATGTTCTATGCAATTGCTTAGAGAGTGAATTTGGGTTAAACCCGCAAAATCCATTCTCAGCAAAACATGTAAAAGCAATGTGTATCTCGTATTTTAAATAACTTTCACTATATCCATTATTTACTATTATCTATTTGATTTCCTATTTACACACATTTCTTTATTAATTATCTATTAATCACAATCGCATCCGTATGACAAGTCATAAAATACATCCGTCAAATCATCTCTACGTGTTTTGCGCACGTAGGTATTCAGTCTAATTCCCATGTGCATCGCACAACCAGATCTCTCCTCGGTATCCATCTCTACCATCATCAGTTGAAACCAGAACAATCATAATAACTCCACCCAAATACCTTATATCACCCTAGTACCGATATCACCTCTCGATGCTAGGTGTGCCAATCTTTTCCGATACCGATATCATCTCTCGATACCAGGACATTCCAGATGTCGACTCCCGACGTTGCCGACTATATCGAGATAAGCAACTCTACGCCAACTTCCTTCTCATTGACCATCTGTCATGGATATACTCATCAGACTCATGCCCGAACCTTTTAGAGAAGTTCGAACCACCTCCCTGGGAAATTGCATTCATTTCCAGATCTCTGGTTTAGATGCCTACCGTTGGGAACACTAGATCCCGGATTCCATTCCATGATCAGTGGAACGTTGGCACGGTTACCAAAAAAGTATTCCCTTATCATGCAATAGTAATTACTCACTCAGTAGACTATATACCTGAATCCTCAGTATCATCATAAGAATCCCAATCACAATCATGTCCCGTCTATCGACACCCGATTAGATAAAAAATTCATTTACTTTTCATCATAATATAATATTTCAAATTGTTATCTTATGTTAAATAATTAATGAGAAATTATATAAGTACACATGCGTATATCCATTTTATATTCCATCGTTGTATATATTTTATTATTTACTTTATTGTTCTACTATTTATTTTTAGGGAAAACCCCCTGAAAATTCTTAAACTTGCAATTCGGTGGAAAACTAATTTCCGAACTTGCAGGTGTTTCTATTCATTTTTCGAACGTGAAAAATTAGACATGGTAATTTCTAAACTTGCTTAAGAGTGTCATAATCATCCTTACCATAAATTTGATCAAAATAATGTGTTCAGCAATTCTACGTGGTGAATGAACTTGTTGGATAACCTACGGGTTCCTAGCATGCGATCATATCGATCTAGGGTTTGGTTTACTAGGTTTCATGCAGCGGAAGAAAGAACTAAACCTAGTCAAACGTCACATGCAACCAAACTTGCAAAACCAGAAAGATCGTGTATATCACCGAGGGAATCGTTACTTACCTCGTTTTCGATGAAACTTGAAGCTGTGACATCCGTACCCCGTGTACAGTATACGGGCTGTGCCACATGGACAATAGTAATAAAATAATAATAATGCGGAAGCAAAAGTACGAAATCGAAAAACATTTTAAATAAACCAGAGTAAGCAGCGGAAAATACAACAGGCGATCAGTATCGCAAAACAACACATGTCCGAATAGTTATAATTTAACCGTACAAAATGCGGGAAATACAAGTCTTGTAACCCAAAATGTAAATCCCGTACATGATGCTACCTCTCTCAGGTCGTCGTCTGCCGGATGCGCTAGGCGTAATCCTCGTGATCTGAAAAATGTAAACCAGGAGGGTTAAGCACAACTGCTTAGTGAGTAGCCCGGGTTGAACCCGGAAATCCCGTTCCCAACGAGAACGGTACAGTCGACATTTCCATAAAAACACATGCAATAAGTAAAACACAGTAAGCACGTAAATAACAATCACAATCACGCCCGTATGGAGTCCACCATAGGGCTTAGCCGTATACCCTGGTCAAGTCCATGACCAGGGGCGAATCTACGCCCGTCACTCGCGTGACGTTGGCCATCGCATCGCATGCGATCGTGCGCATCTCCTGCGCTTGTCACTCTCGTGACTACCGATGTCAAGTCCATGACACAACGGGAATACAATCATACCCATATGGAGTCCACCATAGGGTCCAGCCATATACCCTAGTCAAGTCCATGACTAGGTGCGAGTCCACGCCCGTCAAATCCATGACGTTGGCCGTCGTGTCGCACACGACTAAAACGCGTCTCAAACGCCCGTCAAGTCCATGACGGTGATGGTTGAGTCCACAACCATCCACAAACACAATCACGCTTAACTCGTACGCACGAGCAAGCTACACACATGGCACACAACGTGCAACATCCCCATAGTACAACCATACGTATCACGGTACCCGGCCCCTACCGAGCTATCGTTTAACGCCATGCAAATTCTACCCGTATACAATCACATAACGATCACTCGTATTTCGATATCGCACATCTCACTACGCTACGCAATGTTCTTGCGGAACTCGGTTCGATTGATCCCAATCGTTAAGTCTTATCCTCTGGTGGGGGTTAGTTTGTCCACGGTCAAGTCTGGTCAGGCCCGGGCCAAGCCCGTCGGCCGTTTTCTTTTTCCCGGCAAACGGGAAAATTTCTCCGAGTTTCTCTGAGCCTGGTCCGGCGGACCAAGTTCTGGTCAGCCGGACCAGTATTCCTTCTCCCCTGGTCCGCCTCGTCTTTTGGTCAGTCGATCCGAGAGGGAAAACAAGCC
>NW_010967002.1:10219-11166 GCF_000463585.1 Tarenaya hassleriana
TTGCTTCCAAATGCTACTAAAACACAGTTTGACATCCCTAAACATGTTCTAAACCTCAAACACGCAATGAAATCTCGATTTGGACCATCACACATTGAAAACAAGCTCTCACAAATCCAACTCAAGCCACTCACCTTGTTCTTGAGTTTGTCCGAGCTTGTGTGCGTTCCTCGTGGCTCCACACGACGTGAGAAGCTTAGGGACACGTCTGGGCACGTCCCTCTTGGTCTCCCCGAGCTCCCCTTGCACTGGTTCGTCCCCTTTCTCTCCCTTTCTCCCCTTTTTCTTCTTCCTCTATTTCTGTCCGAAAATGCCTAAGTTGCAGCTTGGGAGATGTTTATGACGCGAGATAGGGAGCTCGTGGGCTCAAGTCCAAGCCCATAGGCGACCCTGCAACGTCCTCGAGGTGTGGGAGGCGGCTGGACGGCAAGCGGGCCCCCCGCGTCCCAAGGTGGCAAGTTGACAAGTTGCGGAATCTGTTATTCCCGGTCCGCCGGACCAGATTCCTGGTCCGCCGGACCGGGGTCAGATATTTTTTTTTTGCAATCTTTTCCCCAGTCCGCGCGCTCCGTTCTGACTCCGACGGAGTGGTTGGTCCGCCGCGGACCATTCCTGGTCCGGCGGACCAATCCTGTTTTTTTTTTTTTTTTTCCTTTTCTTCATTATTTCTCGGTCCTTTCCGCACGTGACGATCCTCGTGCCTCTCCCCGATATTGTACCATCACTTTTGGTGATTTCGTGATATCTCTATTTAATTATTCATTTTTAATAATTAAATATTCAAATTGGGTTTCGGGGTATTACAAATCCTCCCCCCTTAAAAAGAATTCGTCCTCGAATTCGGAATCGCATAATATCATCAATACGTTCTCGTACTCGATATTATCACCAAAACACAATCCATATTGCCAACGTCATCCGAAGCATAAGTCTGATACAACCGAACG
>NW_010967002.1:11385-57131 GCF_000463585.1 Tarenaya hassleriana
GCATCGACACGTGGAACACGTCATGGACGTTGCCCAACTCCGGCGGCAATCCAAGACGGTATGCAACAGCTCCCACTCTCGCGATCACGGGATAAGATCCAATGTATCGCGGCTTCAGCTTCCCGCTCTGCCCGAACCTCGCATGACCCCGCATCGCCTGTACTCGGAGGAAGGCATAATCTCCAACCTCAAGCGCAAAGTCTCGTCTCCGCTGATCAGCATACGACTTCTGTCGATCCTGCGCCGTCTTCAGATGGGCGCGAATCCTCCGAATCACCTCGGGGGTCTCCTCCACGATCTCCAGCCCGAACTCTCGGCGCTCGCCGATCTCCGTCCAGCATAACGGTGTCTTGCACGGTCGCCCGTACAAGGCCTCGTATGGAGATACTCCGATACTCGTGTGATGACTGTTGTTGTACGCAAACTCGCACAACGTCATGTACTGGTCCCACGGAGCTCCCCACTCCAGGATACAAGCTCTGAGCATGTCCTCCAAAGTCTGTATAGTCCGCTCCGACTGACCGTCTGTCTGAGGATGATATGCCGTACTCATCTTGAGCTTCGTCCCCAGCGCCTCCTGAATGGCCTTCCACAAACGGGATGTAAATCGGGCGTCTTTATCCGATATAATCTCATTCGGAACTCCATGAAGACGTACGATCTCATCAATGTAAATCTGCGCCAACCGCCCGATCGGATACTCCTGACGGATAGGAATGAAATGGGCGGATTTGGTTAGTCGATCCACGACTACCCAAATGGCGTTTTTCTTGCTCGGCGTGAGTGGTAACCCGACCACGAAATCCATGGCAATCGAGTCCCACTTCCACTCTGGAATCTCCAACGGCTGTAGCTTGCCTCCCGGCATCTGTCGCTCTGCCTTTACTTGCTGACAAGTGAGGCACCTCGCTACGTAATCCGCTACATCTCTCTTGACCCTCGGCCAAGTATACCACTGGCGTAGACCCTGATACATCTTGCTCGCCCCCGGATGTATCGCCAATCTCGACTGGTGTGCCTCAGATAGAATCTCCTGTCTCAGCTCTGCGTCGTCAGGCACACATAGTCGGTTCCCTAGCCGTAGCGCTCCCTGCTCATCGATACGATAGCCCTTGAGGCTATATTCCCCGATATGATCCATGTACCGGGCGAGTAAGGGATCGCCGCGCTGTCCCATAACCACGCGCTCTATAAGAGTCGGTGTCGACTCCTCGGGTGTCAGCGAGAGATGTCCCAACATCGCAGTCAACTCAGCGGCGTTGCTGCGAGATGAGGTGACAACGCGTATGGCCGCTAAGATCTTCTTCCTACTAAGAGCATCGACCACTACGTAGCCTTTCCCGGATTGTAGGCTATTTCCAGATCATAATCTGCGATCAACTCCAACCATCTCTGCTGTCTCAGATTCAGATCCTTCTGAGATATCACGTAGGTCAAGCTCTTATGGTCTGTGTTGAGCTTAACCTTCTCCCCGTGCAGATATGATCTCCAAATCTTCAGCGCGTGAACTACTGCTGCTAACTCCATGTCATGAGTCGGGTAGTTCTCCTCATGCTTCTTCAGCTGCCTCGATGCGTAAGCGATTACATGTCCTTCCTGCATCAACACGCAACCGAGTCCGTGTTTGGACGCATCAGTGTATACCTCATAGAGCATACCCGGTCGTGGCAGTGCCAGGATCGGAGCTGATGTCAACCTCTTCTTTAACTCTCTGAAGCTCTCCTCGCACTCAGTCGTCCAGTCAAACCTGACGTTCTTCCCCGTCAGTTTCGTCAAAGGCCGAGCTATCTTGGCGAACCCCTCAACGAATCGCCGATAATAGCCCGCTAGTCCCAGAAAACTCCTGACTTCCGTCGTAGAAGTCGGAGATTGCCAATCCATGACGGCCTCGATCTTGGCTGGATCGACCTGAATACCCTGGGCTGATACCACATGTCCCAGAAATCCAATCTCATGTAGCCAAAAGCTGCACTTGCTGAACATAGCGTACAGCCGGTTCTCTCGCAGCCTCCATAATATCTTCCGCGGATGCTCCTCATGCGTCTGCAGATCCGGTGAGTAGTTGAGAAGGTCATCGATGAAGATGATGACAAACTCATCTAGATAGTCCATGAACACGCGGTTCATAAGCTGCATGAAAACCGCAGGCGCGTTCGTGAGCCCGAAAGGCATAACCACGAACTCGAAGTGTCCATATCTCGTCCGGAATGCTGTCTTCTGCACGTCATCCTCCTTGACCCGAATCTGATGATATCCGGATCGTAAATCTATCTTCGAGAACCACTGGGCTCCCTGTAGCTGGTCCAGTAACTCATCAATCCTCGGTAACGGGTACCGATTCTTGATGGTTACCTGGTTGAGCCCCCAGTAATCAATGCACAATCGCATACTCCCGTCCTTCTTCTTCACGAAGAGTACTGGTGCTCCCCACGGTGAAACGCTAGGGCGGATGAAACCCTGCTCCACCAACTCATTCAGCTGTTTCTTCAGCTCGGCCATCTCCGTAGGTGCCATCCGGTACGGAGCCTTGGAAATAGGCTCAGTACCAGGTAGCACGTCTATGCCGAAGTCAACCTCTCGACCCGGTGGTAATCCCGGAAGGTCATCGGGAAAGACGTCTGGGAATTCCCGGGCAACCGGCGTATCCTCCAATCTCCTCTCTGACTCCTGTGTAGTCGTAATAACTACTAGGAAAGCCTGTTGCCCTTCCTGATCATCTTCTCGGCCTTCAGTGCCGAGATGATCGGGTCTGCTGCTGGCGCTCCTCTACCCCTGAACTCAAACCCTCCGAAATCGTCCGTGAACCAGATCGTCCTCTTGGGACAATCAATGTAGGCCTGATATCTCATCAGCCAATCCATACCCAATATAATGTCGAATCCCCCGATGGGTACCACGATGAAATCTGCGGCTAATAAGCGACCGCAAACCTCGAGGCGCACCCCTCGCAGAATCCCATGCACTGCTAATGTCTCTCCCGAGGGTATTCGCACGGTGAAATCGCTTCTCAGTTCGATCTCCCCTGTCTCTAGTCTCACTGCTACCTCCACACTCATGAAACTATGGGTCGCCCCGGTATCGAATAGTGTGTAACATGAAACCCCATGGATATATAGAGTACCTGCGATCGCGGCAGCCTCGGCTCCAGCAGGGTGAGCCTCCTCCTCTTCTTCCTCCTGGATCTCCTGCTCAGCACCGAGAGCGTAAACTCTCGGGACAGCTCTAGTCCTCGCTGGGGGTCGGGGCGGTCGGTCCACCTGGCCCAGTGGTCGCGGTGGTCTCGGTGCCATGGCCGGTGGTCCCGTAGGCCTCGTCGGACAACGTGATGCAATGTGTCCGGGCTGGTCTCAACGATAACATACCACTGGTCCCCTCGCCGCCAGTGGTGGTGGTGCACGAACAGCCGGCGCCTTGCCCTTGTCACGCGGATCGCTGGTCCGGATGTTCCTCCCCGATGAACACGTGCCGAAGCATCTCCTGAAAGGGTTCCGCTCACGAGTCTTCCCTTCCTTCTTCTCCCACTCTCCCCGCTCCACCTTCTCCAGCTGCGAAATGTATCGACTCAGTGTCGGGTACTCCTGGATCTCGATCTTCCTCCGCAGGTAAGGTCGGAGTCCAGCAATGAACTTCTGGATCCTCGACGCCTCGGTGGGTACCAGATGCCCTCCGTACATCAGTAGGCGGGCGAACTCTGCCTCGTACTCACTGACCGTCATGTCTCCCTGCTGCAACATGAGGAACTCGGTCATGCGGTACTCATGGTCCTGCCTCCGGAAGTACTTCGCCTCGAACTCCTGTCGGAACTCCTCCCAGGTGAAACGGTGTCCCGCTGGTGCCTCCTACACCACCTTCGCTCACCAATGTCGGGCCTGGCCCGACAGGTGATGGCTCGCAATCATAGCCCGGTACTGGTACGGGCACTGCAGATACTCCAAGTCCTGAGAGATCTGGGTGAGCCACTCCTCCGCAGCTTCCGGTCTCACCGATCCCTCGAACCGCGGGGTATGCATCGCCCGCAACTCCTTGACGATGGGGAGGTATCCCGCCATCGCAGCAGGTACCGGCGGCTGGTGAAAGTCCTCCTCTCTCGGCTCCGGGTCTCTCACTGGGGGTGGTGGTGGCGTGTGGGCAGCCAGGTGCTGCCACACGGTCTCCTGGAACTGCCGAAATTCGGCCCTCCAGCTCTCATCTCCCGGGTTAGGCGGTGGAGCCTGATCGGGAATGTCGTCAGCCCTCGCTGCAAGCCTAGCACGTCGTGGCGCCATTTCACTGCACCACATTAAGACAGTTTAGCAACTGATGACCGATGCGGCATCATCAATGTACGGACCTCGGACAAGAGGATTTTCTTCGGACATGGTTTGAAAACATTTTATTTTTGTAGAAAATCGTGGGGTAATGAGCACGATTCCTTCCCAAGGAAAGAACGTGGCTCTGATACCAAAAGTTGTGACACCCGTAACCCATGTACAGTATACGGGTTGTGCCACATGGACAACCGTACATGATGCTGCCTCTCTCAGGTCGTCACCTGCCGGATACGCTAGGCGTAATCCTCGTGATCTGAAAAATGTAAACCACGAGGGCTAAGCACAACTGCTTAGTGAGTAGCCCGGGTTGAACCCGGAAATCCCGTTCCCAACGAGAACGGTACAGTCGACATTTCCATAAAACACATGCAATAAGTAAAACACAGTAAGCACGTAAATAACAATCACAATCACACCCGTATGGAGTCCACCATAGGGCTTAGCCGTATACCCTGGTCAAGTCCATGACCAGGGGCGAATCCACGCCCGTCACTCGCGTGACGTTGGCCATCGCATCGCATGCGATCGTGCGCGTCTCCTGCGCCTGTCACTCTCGTGACTACCGATGTCAAGTCCATGATACAACGGGAATACAATCATACCGGCCCATATGGAGTCCACCAAGGTCCAGCCATATACCCTAGTCAAGTCCATGACTAGGTGCGAGTCCACGCCCGTCAAATCCATGACGTTGGCCGTCGTGTCGCACACGACTAAAACGCGTCTCAAACGCCCATCAAGTCCATGACGGTGATGGTTGCCCTCCACAAACACAAGCACGCTTAACTCGTACGCACGAGCAAGCTACACACATGGCACACAACGTGCAACATCCCCATAGTACAACCATACGTATCACGGTACCCGGCCCCTATCGAGCTACCGTTTAACGCCATGCAAATTCTACCCGCATACAATCACATAACGATCACTCGTATTTCGATATCGCACATCTCACTACGCTACGCAACATTCTGGCGGAACTCGGTTTGATTGATCCCAATCGCGAAGTCTTATCCTCTGGTGGGGGTTGGTTTGTCCACGGTCAAGTCTGGTCAAGCTCGGGCCAAGCCCGTCGGCCGTTTCCTTTTTCCCGGCAAACGGGAAAATTTCTCTGAGTTTCTCTGAGCCTAGTCCGGCGGACCAAGTTCTGGTCAGCCGGACCAGTATTCCTTCTCCCCTGGTCCGCCTCATCTTTTGGTCAGTCGATCCGAGAGGGAAAACAAGCCTGGTCCGACGGACCAGGATTGGTCAGCCCCGGTCGGGCCAAGCCCGTCGGCCGTTTCCTTTTTCCCGGCAAACGGGAAAATTTCTCTGAGTTTCTCTGAGCCTAGTCCGGCGGACCAAGTTCTGGTCAGCCGGACCAGTATTCCTTCTCCCCTGGTCCGCCTCATCTTTTGGTCAGTCGATCCGAGAGGGAAAACAAGCCTGGTCCGACGGACCAGGATTGGTCAGCCCCGGACCAGCCTGTTTTTCCCCTCTCTCGGTCCGGTTCTTGGTCAGGCGATGCGAGATGTGTCGGAGTACGTCTGGTCCGGCGGACCAGCACTGGTCAGCCCCGGACCAGACGACTCTTTCC
Source organism: Tarenaya hassleriana (assembly GCF_000463585.1). Classification (NCBI taxonomy): domain Eukaryota; kingdom Viridiplantae; phylum Streptophyta; class Magnoliopsida; order Brassicales; family Cleomaceae; genus Tarenaya; species Tarenaya hassleriana. The sequence continues at coordinate 17,275 of NW_010967002.1, forward strand.
TTTTGGTCCGTTCCATCTCAGTCCGTCGGTGTGCGGAAACCTCGAAACACGTCTGGTCCGGCGGACCAGAACTGGTCAGCCCCGGACCAGGCGTGTTTTTCTCTTGGTCAGTGCTGTCTTCCCTGGCTCGGCGGACCGCACATGTTTTGTTCCAGTCCTGGTCTGGAGCTGACCACGCGTGGTCCGGCGGACCAGGACTGGAACCTCCTTCTTCCTCGCGATTTCTCTGGTTCTGTTTCGATTTTTCTCATTCTAATCGATTCGGGGTTGCTTCCAAATGCTACTAAAACACAGTTTGACATCCCTAAACATGTTCTAAACCTCAAGCACGCAATGAAATCTCGATTTGGACCATCACACATTGAAAACAAGCTCTCACAAATCCAACTCAAGCCACTCACCTTGTTCTTGAGTTTGTCCGAGCTTGTGTGCGTTCCTCGTGGCTCCACACGACGTGAGAAGCTTAGGGACACGTCTGGGCACGTCCCTCTTGGTCTCCCCGAGCTCCCCTTGCACTGGTTCGTCCCCTTTCTCTCCCTTTCTCCCCTTTTTCTTCTTCCTCTGTTTCTGTCCGAAAATGCCTAAGTCCCATCTTGGGAGATGTTTATGACGCGAGATAGGGAGCTCGTGGGCTCAAGTCCAAGCCCATAGGCGAGCCTGCAACGTCCTCGAGGTGTGGGAGGCGGTTGGACGGCAAGCAGGCCCCGGAATCCGGCGAATTCCGCGTCCCAAGGTGGCAAGTTGACAAGTTGCGGAATCTGTTATTCCCGGTCCGCCGGACAAGATTCCTGGTCCGCCGGACCGGGGTCAGATATTTTTTTTTTTGCAATCTTTTCCCCAGTCCGCGCGCTCCGTTCTGACTCCGACGGAGTGGTTGGTCCGCCGCGGACCATTCCTGGTCCGGCGGACCAGTCCTGTTTTTTTTTTCTTTTTTCCTTTTCTTCATTATTTCTCGATCCTTTCCGCACGTGACGATCCTCGTCCCTCTCCCCGATATTGTACCATCACTTTTGGTGATTTCGTGATATCTCTATTTAATTATTCAGTTTTAATAATTAAATATTCAAATCGGGTTTCGGGGTATTACAGAAGCAAAGTTCGATCTGGGGCCTGTTCTAAATCACCTAAGACTGAAGTTACAGTCCCTCTACACGTATCCACACCGACGGGAAGGATTCCAAACGATTTGGAACGTATCTGCTAGGATTAGTGAAGAAAAGGGTAACTCGAGAGACCGGATCTAATCCCGAGAAGCTCAAAAACAAAAAGAATGAATTCTCTAGGGTTCTTAGATGTCTCTCTGAGTTTTAGGGCGGCCTTAATTAAGTTTGGACGAAATCCCAAACTTAAATAAGCTTAGAAAACCCTAAATCCGAATTTTGAAAAATTTTCCAGATCCCGGTCCGCCGGTCCAAGCCTGCTCAGCTCCCTTCGGATCGCCTGACCTGGAGCTTTGGTCCGCCTGACCAACTTTTGGTCAGCTCCGGACCAAACCTCTTGGTTCCTTTTTCCGGTCCGCTGTTCTTCGGTCCTCGGTCCGCCTGACCCAGCGTCTGGTGATAACATGTATTTTGGTGACATTTTGGTATAGGATGTCTAGTGCATTTTACTCGGTTTTGCATATTTATAGGTATTCTAGAGCACATTTGGTCTCGATATTGCTTAGTTGCTTTCTTTGGTGTCAAAACAGGTATTCATGCATAAAAGAGAGCAAAAGAAGTGGAAAACATGGACTACGGAACATCACAAACGAAACGGGAACATTTGGAGTTGTTCCGGGGAAAAATATGAAGCCTAAAAAGTCAGATCTTGCAAGTCCAATAACTTCCACTCTAAAGTACAAATTGCGCGTTCTCTACCTCATTGGAAAGCTCTCTTCAATATCTACGCATAGATACCAAGATCGCAAAATCCGACATTGGAGCAGAAAGTTATCATCAAATCTGTCAAGCATGTTCGAGTTGAATAATCGACATGAACCGTGTTGAATTCGACACGGCCGTGTTGCGTCCGTGCTGAAATTTTGCTCAGAGAATTGACACGGACCGTGTTGGCATTCGATACGGCCGTGTTGATTCAAACTCGGTCGTGTTCAGCCCAAGTTTAAATTGCAGATTTTTAACAGAGAATTGACACGGACCGTGTTGCATTCGACACAGCCGTGTTGCGTTACGGGAAAACTTCCTATTTTGCATCTGAACTTCCGTTTTCAGCAAAGGAAGAAGCCCAGCTGCCAAGCAAAAATAGGAGACGTCTTGAGCTTCAGAAAATCATCGAGAGATCACAAGAGAAGCCAGAGAACTCGAGAGAGAATCAAGACGGAGTTTTCCGGGGGCAGAGATTGAAGAATCGTCATCGAGAGATCGCTACGAGTCTTCTTTATCTGTTTCTATGTTTCTTTTATTGATTTGAACTCGTTTGTTGTTATGGATAATGAGTAGTCGTTTCACTGTAGCTAGGGATTTAACCTTGTAGGGATTTGTTTGGTTTTTATTTTCCGAGACTACGTTATCGATACTCGGCGGTTTGATTGAATTGAGTTTATTGCTTTTGATCTTCTTGGCCAGTTGATTGATTGATCTTAGATTCTGATTGACAATGAGAGTTAGAATTAGATTCGGAAAGAATTCATTGAATAAATTGATTAAGACTATTGAAAGATAGGTTAATCGGTTTAGGAACTGTGATAGTGATCGTTAATGCGTTTGATATTTTAATCTATTAGGTTGAGAGATCGATAGGTTAAATTATTGGATAGTGGATTTAGGACTTGAGAGAGTCAAATCTGATATTAGAACTTGAGATCCCCGATTAGAGTTCGATATTCGTAGATTCTCCATCCTTAGAAACAATCCCTGCGCATTAAGGTTATCGCAAAACTACGGTGGTTTAGTTATCTGATTTTCTTTAGTTAGTTCATTGTTTTATTTTCGATATTCACATACTTCATTCTATATTTCCTGATCTAATTCTTGGTTAAGTCTTATTTCTAGAGTTAACTATTCCCTGTGTTCGACCCTGGTACTACAGTTGCTCCGTATCCTTGCAGTATTCGCTGTATCTAGATTTTTTATTACTTGAGCTTATTTATACACCTAGATTTGCATTATCAAGTTTTTGGCGCCGTTGTCGAGGAGTAGTTTAGCGCTAGGATAAAGATTCCTTTGAATCTAGATTTTTTTTTCTTTTCTTTTCTTTTTCTTTTCCCTCGATTTCTTGATCTATTCTTTTTGTTTGTTCTACTTTCAGGTGTGCAGGTTTTCGGTGTATGACCAGGAGTTCTGGGCCTGACAACCTAGTACCTCGTGATCCTGAAATCGAAAAGTCCGCTAAGCGCAGTCGAAAGAAGAAACAACAGCAAAGAAAGATGGAGGAACGTGCTATAGTTGCTGAGAACAACAATGACACTTATGGGGCATACCTTCAGCCTAAGTACATTCAGCAGCTTTCATGCATTCGCCGGCCTGACATCGACCGTAACAATTTTGAGTTTCAACCGGCATTCATCAATATGCTGAGCTCATCGGCTTTCAGGGGCAGACCTAATGAAGACCCGATCCCTCCTTTGACTCGATTCAAGCTACTATGCCAGTCAGTGAGGACAGTCCGCGGAGTTACCGATGAGTCTCTCATGCTCATAGCCTTTCCATTCTCCTTAATGGATACTGCTCTGGAATGGCTCTACACACTACCTCCAGATTCCATATTCTCATGGGAACAGATGCAAGAAAAGTTCATGCAGCGGTTCTTCCCCGCTAGCAAGACCCAGCTCGCGAAACAACATATTAATTCATTTTTGTAGGAACCTTTCGAATCACTGGCGAAGTTTGGGATCGCTTTCAAGGATACCAGAGAATCTGTCCTCACCACGGATGGGATAAAAGGTACCTTATCTCCACTTTCTTGCAGGGATTAAAGGAGGATACTCGGGTCCTTATTCGAGTAGCATGTGGAGGAAGCCTCAACGAAAAGTCATTCGACTTCATAGAGCAACAAATCAACAAGATGGCCAATGAGTGTGCTCCCTCTCACGAGTTTATCAGAAACGTTAGCCTCAAAGACAATTGTGTAGGTAAGGAAAGTCTATATGAAATTCAAGCATTACGTGCAGAATTGGCAAAACTTAAAATGCAGGTTGAGAATGCCCATCAGATCTCAGACTTAGACACATCAGCCAACGAGTACATGATCGAAGATGTCTACTATTTAGATAACAACCTGTACTCGAATGTGTACAATCCGGGGTGGAAGAGTCATCCAAACTTCTCGTACAAGAATTCTTCCAACGTCTTGAATACTCCCCACAGAAATTTTGGTGGTTCGGCTAATCAGGGTCTTTCTCAAGGACATCAACCTCGACCTCGAGCTCCCCCACAACATCAGAATCAGGCCATTAAACACTACCCAACACCTCTTCAATCTCAGCAGAATTACGCTCTGTCTCCGCTTTCACAACAGATAGATTTTGACCTCGATCTTAAGTCTATGTTCGCACAACTTATGCAGGGTCAAGAAGCTATTCGCACCGAGATGCGTGAACATCAACAAGAGATCGACGCCCACTTGAAGCTTGTCGATAATCAGATAGCTCAACTCGCAGCCTCTATACCTCCGCGACCTCAAGGATCACTTCCCGGGAAACCCAAGACAAATCCCAGAGAACACTGCAATGCAGTGTTCTTGAGAAGTGGGAAGCAACTTGAGGATGTCGTCACCCCTACTCTTGAAAAAGGTGAGTCTTGTAACTCTAGATTTGCGATCACCTCTAACATTCAGTCTGCAGGTACTCCAATTAAGATGACATGTGAGGAAGAACCAAAGTATGTACCCCCACCTCCCAGACCTCCTCCGGTTCCATTCCCTTCACGAGTTGTGCAACACAAAGAGGCCAGCCAGTTTAAGCGCTTCACGGACATGATAAAGAAATTGGAGGTCACAATACCTTTTCATGAGGTAATCACTCAAATACCCTCCTATGCCAAATTTCTCAAGGATATTCTGGCTAGGAAGAAGACAGTGGAGAAGGAGATAGTAGCATTAACCAAAGAGTGCAGTGCCGTTTTTCAGCACGATTTGCCCCATAAGATGGCAGACCCAGGTAGTTTCTCTATTCCTTGCAAACTGGGCAATCTCTTTATTGAACAAGCGTTATGTGATCTAGGAGCAAGCGTAAGCCTAATGCCATTGTCGATCTTCAAGAGACTAGGTGTGGGTGAACTCAAACCCACACAAATGATATTACAGTTGGAAGATAGGTCGACCAAACGACCTGCAGGTATACTAGAGGATATGCCACTTAAGGTGGGAGATTATTACATACCTGTCGATTTTGTGGTTCTTGACATGGATGCAGATTCAAGCATGCCTATCATTCTAGGGCGTCCCTTTCTCAACACAGCAGATGTCGTCATCCACGTCAGAGCGGGTCATCTTACTATGTCCATTGGAGACGAGACAATAGAATTCATGCTTAATCAAAATGACAATCCAGACGAAAGTGTGAAATCTATTTGTTCAGTTTATAAGCTCAAAACGCCTAAGAACCAGGACCACAGACACAAGGTTAAGAGAGGACCAAATCCAGATAGGACAAAAGGTAAGAAAGAAGGTAACATGGTTGAGCAGGTCACTAACTCATCAGACCATCGTGAGAACTGGCTCGAATCTCATGCATCACCGCCAGATTTTTCTCTACTAGGTATGTCTCATTTCTCAAACTCCTTTCGTTGTAGAGATGCTCTTAAACTTCATGATCCAGGTTGGCAGAAGATCGATAATCTTCGCCCGTTAGACCCATCCGGTAGTTGAGAGAGTTGGGTCAAGCTAACGACCTTAAACAAGCACTCCCGGGAGGCAACCCGAGTTTGTAGGTTAGTTTTCTTTTCTTTATGTTTATTTTTGCATCGGATATTGGTTTGTGTCTCTTATCACCAGGTTGAGTTCTAATGAGGAATTGAGGAGGCGAGGAAGCTAGCTATGCGATAGACGTAGGCAGACTTAAGTGCGAGTGAACGAACATCGCGAGCTAAGTATTCTTTTTCCTTCTTGATTTTCTTCTCTTTTGACTCATTTTATTGGTTGCCTCTACTAGACGAGAATTGACACCGAGGACGGTGTCCAGTTCAAGTCTGGGGGAAGATTCGTCTAACGCCAAACCATATCCATATAGAGTAGTATTGCATGCGTTTTCCCTTTCATTTTCACTTTTTAGTTGCATGTACATATAGGATGCATTAGGATCATATAGTTTGTTGTTAGGATTGTGCATTCTCATATAGTGTTTAGGACATAAAAGATCAGGTGCATAAAACCGTTTTGAGCATTGATATGATGACCTATGATATGAGAGAGTAGAAACGTCCTGAAAAACATTGTGATCCGTTGAACGTGGTTATGTTTTGTTGAATTGATTGCTTGACCTTTAGGATTTTCTAGAATGGCTTGTGGGATAGAAATCGTTGGTTGGAACCCATGGGACCGATGTTGTCTAGCCAAGTAGAAAAGTTTCTATAAGAACCTTTCTCATGTTTGCTGAAATCGGTAAAATCTATTATCAAATGCATTCTTATTTCTTTATGTGCAGAAAAAGATAGTGAGCATCTCAACACTCCGCTGTCATTATCTCGTCAATCCTGAAAAACATTGTGATCCGTTGAACGTGGTTATGTTTTGTTGAATTGATTGCTTGACCTTTAGAATTTTCTAGACTGGCTTGTGGGATAGAAATCGTTGGTTGGAACCCATGGGACCGATGTTGTCTAGCCAAGTAGAAAAGTTTCTATAAGAACCTTTCCCATGTTTGCTGAAATCGGTAAAGTCTATTATCAAATGCATCCTTATTTCTTTGTGTCCAGAAAAGGATAGTAAGCATCTCGACACTCCGCTGTCATTATCTCGTCAACGAAAATCGTTCGAGGACATGAGTGCATCAATTTGATGGTTCGGGTCTAAGTTGTGGGTCGGGTCATCCAATGAACAAAATCGACAAAAAGAGCGATTATGAACCCTTCAACTTCAACGTCCTAGGAATCCGAGATGACAACAAAAGAAAAAAAATCTAGCTAGATGAAAGAAAGAAAGAAAAAAGAGAAGAAGAAAAAGAATGAATACCAAAAGTGTAGACTGGATATGATTAGGTAGAATGGCGTGATAGGTTCGAAAAAATGCTTGGTAGATGATTGAAGTTCTTGGATTGGTTCTTGGTAGCGGTATAGATCCCATAGCTAGGAAAGACTATCCTTTAGAGAGGATCATACTAGACAGACTTGATCATTGTTCACGGGGATCTAGGTCGGATAGAGGTTTCGCTCTCGATTATCATTTTGAGTTATGTCATTGTCTCGCCCTCCTTTCAGACTGCTTTTCACGGAGTATTTGCTCGAGGACGAACAAAGGTTTAAGTCTGGGGGAGTTTGATAACATGTATTTTGGTGACATTTTTGTATAGGATGTCTAGTGCATTTTACTCGGTTTTGCATATTTATAGGTATTCTAGAGCACATTTGGTCTCGATATTGCTTGGTTGCTTTCTTTGGTGTCAAAACAGGTATTCATGCATAAAAGAGAGCAAAAGGAGTGGAAAACATGGACTACGAAACATCACAGACGAAACGGGAACATTTGGAGTTGTTCCGGGGAAAAATATGAAGCCTAAAAAGTCAGATCTTGCAAGTCCAATAACTTCCACTCTATAAGTCCAAATTGCCTCATTGGAAAGCTCTCTTCAATATCTACGCATAGATACCAAGATCGCACAAATCCGACATTGGAGCAGAAAGTTATCAGCAAATCTGTCAAGCATGTTCGAGTTGAATAATCGACACGGACCGTGTTGAATTCGACACGGCCGTGTTGCGTCCGTGCTGAAAAAAGTGAAGTTTTGCTCAGAGAATTGACACGGACCGTGTTGGCATTCGACACGGCCGTGTGGATTCAAACTCGGCCGTGTTCATCCCAAGTTTAAAGTGCAGATTTTTAACAGAGAATTGACACGGACCGTGTTGCATTCGACACGACCGTGTTGCATTACGGGAAAACCTATTTTGCATCCAGACTTCCGTTTTCAGCAAAGGAAGAAACCGAGCCACCAAGCCAATAAAGAGATGACGTCTTAGGCTTCATAAAATCATCGAGAGATCACAAGAGAAGCCAGAGAACTCGAGAGAGAATCCAGACGGAGTTTCCCGGGGGCAGAGATTGAAGAATCGTCATCGAGAGATCGCTGCGAGTCTTCTTTATCTGTTTCTATGTTTCTTCTTATTGATTTGAACTCGTTTGTTGTTATGGGTAATGAGTAGTCGTTTCACTGTAGCTAGGGATTTAACCTTGTAGGGATTTGTTTGGTTTTTATTTTCCGAGACTACGTTATCGATACTCGGCGGTTTGATTGAATTGAGTTTATTGCTTTTGATCTTTTTGGCCAGTTGATTGATTGATCTTAGATTCTGATTGACAATGAGAGTTAGAATTAGATTCGGAAAGAATTCATTGAATAAATTGATTAAGACTATTGAAAGATAGGTTAATCGGTTTAGGAACTGTGATAGTGATCGTTAATGCGTTTGATATTTTAATCTATTAGGTTGAGAGATCGATAGGTTAAATTATTGGATAGTGGATTTAGGACTTGAGAGAGCCAAATCTGATATTAGAACTTGAGATCCCCGATTAGAGTTCGATATTCGTAGATTCTCCATCCTTAGAAACAATCCCTGCGCATTAAGGTTATCCTGAAGCTACGGTGGTTTAGCTATCTGATTTTCTTTAGTGAGTTCATTGTTTTATTTTCGATATTCACATACTTCATTCTATATTTCCTGATCTAATTCTTGGTTAAGTCTTATTTCTATAGTTAACTATTCCCTGTGTTCGACCCTGGTACTACAGTTGATTCGTATCCTTGCGGTATTCGCTGTATCTAGGTTTTTTATTACTAGAGCTTATTTATACACCTAGATTTGCGTTATCATCTGGTCCGGGGCTGACCAACTCTTGGTCAGCCGGACCAGACCTGGACAGATGACCTCGGACCGAACTTCCGGACCTCCTGGGCTGACCAACACACTGAAAATCCTTTTCGAGCTCGTTTCGGTCAAATTCTCATTTCCATTCTTCGGATTCTTCACGTATAAGTCCATCCCTAGTGGTGTGTGACCTTGTAGGCCCATTCTAAGTGGTAGTGACTTCGGAACCTTTCCCGAACCACAAGTCATAGTTAGCCTCTAGCAAGACGCCATGACCACCCACTTAGAATTAAGTTAGAGGTGATCTAACCAAGGCATTAATCATGAGAAAAAAGACAAAATTTTGGACTTGAGAAGTGTATGAGGTCTAGTCCGGAGCTGTCCAGAATCTGGTCCGCCGGACTGACCTTGGTCAGCTTCTCTGGTCCGCCGATCTGTCCGTTTTGAGAAACATTCTGAGCTTGGTCTGGGGCTGACCAACTCTTGGTCAGCTCCGGACCAACTCAGTCTTCTTCTCTCCTCCGAGTTGACCTGGAATCGGACTCAGTTCGAAACTGAGCTTGGTCCGGGGTCAGTCCGGTGGACCAGATTCTGGTCATCTCCAGACTGGACCTCAGACACTTCTCAAGTCCGAAATTTTATCTTTTTCCTCATGATTAATCTTAAGCTATTACCGCCTATTAGTAGAGCAACTGTCAAAGCCTCGATCATCATGGTTATGGGTCATGCCCTAGCTGAGCGTGTTTGACTATCTTGGTGAGGCAGTATGGAGAAATCGTGATTCTCAAAGCTCGAATATGGTTGAGCTTGAATTGGGTTATCAAGTCGGACTTGGAACTAATGGTAAGGATGGGATGAGGAACATGCAGTGATAGCGTATCACTATCCCATACTCATCTAGGAGTCATATATGATATGATTGACAATGCGTTGTCTACCTAAATAGCATGGTTTTGGGCGTCATGCCCTAGCTGACTCAAAAACATGTGAAATATGGATCCTAACTCACTTAGAAACTCATTGAGGGTGTTTTTCTTAGTGGGAGCTTGTCATATTGCATCTATTATCTGTGATAGTATGTGTACTAAGCGACTTGCATGTTTTTCTGTCTGTTTGTTTATCTTTTTCTGTAGAATATGACTGCTGCAGGTAATCTGGCTAATCTCTCCATGCGATCTATCCTGGATCGGGAGAGACTCACTGGTGGAAACTTTCTCGACTGGTACCACAACCTGAGAATTGTTCTCAGGCATGAGCGGAAGCTCTACATGCTGGAAGAAGCCGTTCCTGAGGATGAACCAGCGGCCAATGCGCCCAGCGGCCAATGCGTCCGTTTCGTCGCGCCGTTAACCCGTCCCAGACTCCATACCATCCATGCATCATTCATCACAAATATCATTAAACATGCATAGATTCAATGATTACATGCAATTTAACGATTAAATCATGCAATCATACAACAAGCACGGCGATATATAGAGAAGCAGGCTCTGATACCACTGTTGGGTAACCTACGGGTTCCTAGCATGCGATCATATCGATCTAGGGTTTGGTTTACTAGGTTTCATGCAGCGAAAGAAAGATCTAAACCTAGCCAAACATCATACGCAACCAAACTTGCAAAACCCGATTGATCGTGTATATCACCGAGGGAATCGTTACTTACCTCGTTCTCGATGGAACTTAAAGCAAAGTTCGATCCGGGGCCTGTTCTAAATCACGTAGAACTGAAGTTACAATCCCTCTACACGTATCCACACCGACGGGAAGGATTCCAAATGATTTGGAACGTATCTGCTAGGATTAGTGAAGAAAAGGGTAACTCGAGAGACCGATCTAATCCCGAGAAGCTCAAAAACGAAAAGAATGAATTCTCTAGGGTTCTTAGATGTCTCTCTGAGTTTTAGGGCGGCCTTAATTAAGTTTGGACGAAATCCCAAACTTAAATAAGCTTAGAAAACCCTAAATCTGAATTTTGGACCAAGCTTGCTCAGCTCCCTTCGGACCGCCTGACCTGGAGGTTTGGTCCGGCTGACCAACTTTTGGTCAGCTCCAGACTAAACCTCTTGGTTCCTTTTTCCGGTCTGCCGTTCTTCGGTCCTCGGTCTGCCTGACCCAACATCTGATCCGGGGCTGACCAACTCTTGGTCAGCCGGACCAACCCTGAACAGATGACCTCGGACCGAACTTCCGGACCTCCTGGGCTGACCAACTTGGTCCGGGGCTGACCAAACTTGGTCAACTTCGGACCAACACACTGAAAATCCTTTTCGTGCTCGTTTCGGTTAAATTCTCATTTCCATTCTTCGGATTCTTCACGTATAAGTCCATCCCTAGTGGTGTGTGACACTGTAGGCCCATTCTAAGTGGTAGTGACTTCGGAACCTTTCCCGAACCACAAGTCATAGTTAGCCTCTAGCAAGACGCCATGACCACCCACTTAGAATTGAGTTAGAGGTGATCTAACCAAGGCATTAACAACTCGAATTCTGATCCTTTGTCTCACGATATCATAAGTTGAACAAGGGCATGGTTTGAGCCACCCTTCAAGTTCAACCGCTTTCTCGTCTTGGCAAATCGACTAATAAAATAGATGCAACTTCATCTATAGCGTGGCCACGCGTTTTTCATAGTCCGACTTCCACGAGAGGGCCCAGCTGATATCTCTCCTTGTAAGGAGGTGACAAGTCCCATATTGCATGTCTACTATCTCCATATGATTCGTGAACGTATCTGATCAACGTCGTTATAATCATCCGGTTAAAGACGATGTTTGACGTAGTCAAGACACGCCACTCCTCATATCAGATACTCTAGACATCTCAGGTATGAGGATCTAAGAACGAACCGCTGTATGAGATTCAAGTCATGACTCTGTCCATGTGACAATCTCATGTGGGTCATCCAGTTACTCGTTCTCAACGAGTACCCATGATTGTGATCTGCATCCAGTGCATCGATCACACCTCATGCTAGTCTTAATTCATCATTGTTCCCACAACGATAACTGAACAGGGAGTTTAGAATCATTCTCTAATGATTCAAGGATATCGACATACAACAAACATGCCAATCGTATAACGGGAAAAGTAATGCATTCATAAAATCAATGAATCAATACAAAGTCAAATGTCATATCACGGATCATCCTAGAGCATTACAACCAACAGAAATGTCAAGCCACGTCAGAATCTAATGCCATATATGTAGAACTGGGTTTAATAGATATGGTTTAACAAAACCAGTTTCTAATAGTAAAAATTTCAGTTCAGTAAAAGTAACAATTTGTATGGTATTTTCGGGTTCATTGATGGCATTTTTGGTCACCGCATCTCTTTGTTGAACGACGGTTTTCACCAGAAAATCTGGGATGAAAGATCTATCCCTAATGACAGTTACTTCGAGACCAAATGCTCATGTTTCGGCGAAGATACCATCGATCTGGTCTAGAATTTGAGAACCAGCAGTGATGGTAATTATTTCGTTCTCCGTCATTATCCCAGCTTTTTCGGTGAACCAGAATTTTCACTATTATGAACTAGTTTTATTAAACCGTATCTATTAAACTCGGTTCTGTATACATAGTATAAAAGTCTGACGTGTCTTGACAATTCAGGTGCCACGTAAGATTGTTCAACACATTATTTTGGTCAAAATTATTGTAAGAATGATTACGACACTTTTAAACAAGTTTAAGAATTATCGTGTCTAATTTTTCAAACTTGGAAATAAATAGGAACACTTGTAAGTTTATGAATTAGTTTTCTACCTAATCGCAAGTTTGCGAATTTTCAAGGAATTTTCCCTTATTTTTACTGTTCTAATTTTATTATTTACTTTTATTGTTCATTTTTACGAATTACTATATACTAATACGGTGTATTGTTTTACACATTTTTACTTATTTATTTATTTATTTTATTTTATGATTAATTCTACTATATAATTATTTTTACTATTTATGTTACTATTGTGCATAGTTACTATTCATCACTTTATTCCTCAGACAATTATGTTCATTCATAATCTTAATCCTATATATAAATCTAAATTTATCCCACGTATAAACATTGAATTTACGGGAAAACAAACTTTGAGAAAAAAACTTGAATTCACTAACCGAATTATGTTGACTAGCTTTCCTACTTATGACTTCTTTGACTATGATCAACGCCTTAAATATATTTTTAATAAAATATATATAGATTTTTTTTTTCTTTTTTTTTTCTCTCTCGTGCTCTCTTCGTGCATCTTTTGCATCTTTGTCGTGTCCTTTTTATAAGGGGAGAATAATTTTTTTTATTTATTTTATATTTTTTTTTCTTGAATGGAGTCTCCACTCTTGTCATATTATATGTATATATTTTATTTTTCTCGTGCTACCTACTTTTCGTTCTTATTCTTTTTAATTATTTTTTAATTTATTATATATATAACATTAGGGTATCACACATAAAAAAAATGGTGATTATATATCAGAAATTTTCATCATGTTCTAAATCTTATATTTATTAACTTACTATATATTCTCCTCTGCATCCATCAAAATAGGAGACCAAAAATGAAAGTTTATCTAAGGAAAGATAATAAATACAAAATCATCCTAATACTAAGTATCTATCCCTTTTTAACTTATATAAATAGGAATTCATAGGCCATACGAATACATCAATAAAAAATATCGTAGCAAAAAAAAAATAGTAGTTCGAGTTTGAAACCGAAGACGATATAATCTTCTAGTGGAGATCTTAAAATCGGCGTATTTAGTTAGATCGAAATGGCGACGATTAGTCAGGTTTTGAAGTTGTGGATGGTGATAGTGTTGGTGGTAATGGCAGTAGAGATAGCAAGCGGAGAGACATTGGAACATTGCGCGAAAGCTTGTTTTGATAAATGTCCGTGGGGACCACCAGTCTTTTTTGAAGCTTGCATAAAGCTTTGTCTGAAGAATTGCCCGGGAGCATTCTCTCAATCTCCCAAGATGGTAATCTCGAAAACTGTGATTATAATATCGTTCTTTTTTTGTCTTTCTAATTTTTTATTTATAATATGCAATTTACTACTTTTAATTATATAAATTTTTCAATGATAAAATTATAATGTTTTATGGAACATAATAATATAGAATTGAACTTTGTTATTTTTAACATCACAGGGTGAATACCGTAGAGATGGATCAATGATTGGAGAAGAATATTTTTTGTGATATGTGGATGTAACAGAGCAATAAGCATAAAATTTTCATAAATGCAATCGAATAATATTTTAGTTATCCAATAAAGTAAAATTTTCATTTAATTCGATTTTTAATACATATTTTGAAAAAATCCATAAAAACTCGAACTTACAAAGTGATGAAAAACTAATTCCTAATCTTTTCACTTGATAAATTTATTTCTAAATTTGAAAAATGTGTGATTAAAATTCTTAAACTTGTTAATTGGTATCTGAAATTTTTTTTGACAATGTTAATCTACATATTAATTTGGGAATTATAATGACATATTTTATATTTTATAAGTTTAGAATCAATTTGACAAGTAAAAAATTTAAGAATTAGTTTTCCATCATTGTACAAGTTCATGAATTTTAATGGTTTTACCCTACATATTTAATCCATTTTTAATATTTAATGAATTTGAAATTAAATGTGTAATTATGATGTAATGTAGGGGTACATTGGAAACCAAAATGGTTTCATTTAGGGATGGACACGAGTCGAGTACCCTGATTTTTTGGGGTATCTGGGTTTCGTTTTCGTCTTCACGAGTTTTGAAAAAGTTATTATCTCGTTTTAGTTTTTGTGAAGTCCGAGTACGCACGGTTCGGATATCCATCGTTGAATTCGATTACCCGAGGGTATTGAACCCTTCCAAAACTTTAGAAACATTGATTTTTATTGATTCCGGGGGTGTTTTAGTATTTTAATTTAAAAATATATTTAATACTTACTATAAATACATTAAAATAACAAGGATTTAAATGTCATTTTATTCATACTCGAGTATCCGAGTATACCCGTCGTCGTTTAAACAAACTCCGATCTCGAATCCGTAATCTAGATTTTTGGCTTTATCAAACTCGTTTTCATCTTTATTATATAGTGTTATCCGTATTTCGAATACCCATGAGGTTGTATACCCGAAAACCCGCAGATTTCAAGTACCTATGCCCACTCCTAGTGTCATTAATGCTTACATAGTATCGAAACTCTTTTTGAGTATTTTCGTATGTATTCAGATTCATTGCATTTCTAATATTACAACTCTTGATTTACTTGTAACATTTATGGACTTTAAACCCATTGCTGAAACATTCATGCACATTCAAGAAACTTTTTAAGTTTCGATCTTGGGCCGCAGATTTTATTATCACAATAGTTGACGACAAAACTACTTCCTTCTGAATGGATCCTTGGACTCCCTTAGGAGCTCTCATACACCCATTTTGGACCAAACTGGGCCTGCTCAGCTAGGGGCTTTGCATGCCAAGGTTGCTGAAGTTATCAAAATTCGGAATGGATTCTACCCTAACCAGCTTTTGTTGCTCACTTGTCGGGATTTCAACTAAACAATTCCGCCGACACACACCAATGGATAGTCCGAGGTATGGCCATGCCCCGATTCTCTTCCAAATCCATTTGGAAAGGTTCTCGTGACTCGTCTCATAACGTTCCTTGGTTCAAGGTCATTTGGTTTAAATAGTGTATTGGGATATGCTTTCCTCTATTGGCTATTTGCGCTCAACAAAAATTCCACGAAAGACATATTGGTCTTTTGGGATATCCACACTTTCCCAATGTGTAGTTTATACAAATACCTCCCACAATCCCGAGATCATATCTTCTTTTAATGTCAATTCACATCGGATATAGGGTTGAGGGTGTGTAGGCGTTTGGAAATTATCTATTCACCCCAGGCTTGGCCCCTTATTATCTATTCACCACATTTACTGATCCTTTTGGCTTGGCAATGCTTGATATATTTGATATGGAGGGAAAGAAACAAATAGATACACGGAAAAAAATTTGGAGCTTAAGAAGATAATCCGAATCAAAACGAATGTTATTTGCTTTCAACCATCACTTGCTAGTTCATTACTTCAGTCTTTGGTTCATTACGACCTTTTAGAGATGAATTATTTGTATGCACTTTAGGGTTCTTGGCCTTATAGGTTTAACTCTATCAAGGAAATTTTTATTAGAATATATTATTAGTTATGGGTTATGTATGGGCAAATTAGTTTTATTAGGAATAGCTAGTTCATTACTTCAGTCTTTGGTTCATTACGACCTTTTAGAGATGAATTATTTGTATGCACTTTAGGGTTCTTGGCCTTATAGGTTTAACTCTATCAAGGAAATTTTTATTCGAATATATTATTAGTTATGGGTTATGTATGGGCAAATTAGTTTTATTAGGAATAGCTAGTTCATATGGGTTATGTATGGGCTGTTAGCGACGGCGGTTGTTGACGACGGCAAAACTCTGGCGATTCGAGCGATTCCAGATAAGTACCTGAAATTAAAAGATTGTTTTGTCGAGGCCTGTGAAACACAGTTTCCTTAAGTTCGATTTCCGTGCCACCTCTAAAGCTTCGAGGCTATTGGAGCACGGTGAACTCCCAGGATATAACGACCGCGTATTTGGAAGAAGCTTTCCAAATACAAAGCGAACTTAGAGAGAGATATGAGCAAATATGTGAATGCTCTTTTTCCTCTAGAATGCTTGTTTCTTTTTTTATGTTTTTTATGAGCTAACCCAAGACCCCTATTTATAGTAGAGGGGAGAATCTCAAAACAAATCAATTTGAATTTCAAAATTCAAATTTGATTTTATTTTGATATTATCTCAATCTTATCTCAATCATATTTGATAGATTTTCTGCGGATTTGAATCCAATTTGAATTTGAATTTCAAATTCAAATAAGAATATTTTCTTAATATTTTGCAGATTTAAATTTATACGGACCGGGCTTCTCACGGGCTAGGCCCGTTTTGATTCTATCAAAACAAACCCAAATCCAACAATCCCCCACAAGAATCAAAATAGGGCCTTGAGTTAGGTGAACCTAAATGCATCTCATGCAACTAATGCAAATGATGTGCAATGCAAAATTTCGCGACTTTCCCTTATACACATGGCTTTTTGCCCTTCCTATTGCAGACTGACTATCGCAATGTATGCAAATTCCAGATATCGGCTTAGGCCATATAGGAATATTCTCAAGAAAGTTTTGAAGCCACTCAGCTTCTTCACCAGCAAGGTCTAAAGCTATAAATTCAGATTCCATAGTGGATTTGTCATTCTATGGGCCTTAATCCCATTCCCCTCGATAATATTTCTACCTGATCTCTGTTAAGGCCTTTGGTTACAGGATCAGCCAAATTA
This sequence comes from Tarenaya hassleriana, assembly GCF_000463585.1. Classification (NCBI taxonomy): domain Eukaryota; kingdom Viridiplantae; phylum Streptophyta; class Magnoliopsida; order Brassicales; family Cleomaceae; genus Tarenaya; species Tarenaya hassleriana. Next base: position 34,629 of record NW_010967002.1, read on the forward strand.
TCTTTTGATCTCACAAAATCAATAGATATGACACCATCTGTTAGTAATTTTCTAACAGAGTTATGTCGTCTGCGGATGTGTCGCGACTTTCCCTTATACACATGGCTTTTTGCCCTTCCTATTGCAGACTGACTATCGCAATGTATGCAAATTCCAGATATCGGCTTAGGCCATATAGGAATATTCTCAAGAAAGTTTCGAAGCCACTCAGCTTCTTCACCAGCAAGGTCTAAAGCTATAAATTCAGATTCCATAGTGGATCTTGCAATACACGTTTGCTTAGAGGATTTCCACGAAATAGCACCTCCACCAACAACGAATATATATCCACTTGTGGATTTATTCTCATTCGAATCTGATATCCAGTTCGCATCAGAATATCCTTCTAATACTGCTGGATATCTTGTATAATGCAGTCCATAATTCGCAGTATACCTTAGATATCTAAGGAGTCTAATTATGGCCTTCCAATGATCACAACTTGGATTGCTCGTATATCTGCTAAGCCTATTCACGGTATTAGCAATATCCGGCCTTGTACTATTCATAAGATGCATTAAACTTCCTATGATTCTGTGATATTCTAATTGTTGAACTCCCTCACCGTGATGTTTTTTCAAATGAGAATTAACATCAATTGGAGTTCTGGCCTCAGAATTTCTATCTCTGTCAAATCTCTCTAAGATTTGTTTTATAAAATGACTTTGGGATAACGTATAACCGTCTTGTGTCTTGATAATTCTCATACCAAGTATTACATCTGCTATTCCCAAGTCTTTCATGTCAAAGTGATTTGATAATATGGTTTTCGTAGCTTTAATCACCTTATCACCACTACCAGTAATGATCATATCATCTACGTAAAGACAGATAATCACAAATTCTGTCTCATTACCTTTGACATATATGCACTTGTCAACCTCGTTGACCCGAAATCCATTTGACAACATTACGCTATCAAACTTCGCATGCCATTGTTTCGGAGCTTGTTTAAGTCCATACAATGATTTCACAAGTTTACACACTTTTCCCTCTTGTTCGTGCACTTTGCACCCTTCAGGTTGAAGCATGTATACTTCTTCTTCCAGATCACCATTTAGAAATGCAGTCTTTACATCCATCTGATGTAATTCTAGATTATGTAAGGCTGCCAAGGCTATAATAAACCTTATGGATGTTTTTCGAGCGACTGGAGAGTAAACATCGAAGTAATCGACACCCTCAGTTTGCCTATAGCCTTTGACTACAAGTCTCGCCTTGTATTTTTCAATAGAACCATCTGGTTTCATCTTTCTTTTGAAGACCCATTTATAACCCAATGGTTTGTATCCTTGTAGAAGATCCACAAGTTCCCAAGTGTGATTTTGTCGGATTGATTCAATCTCACTCTTCACTGCTTCTTTCCAATAAGGAGCTTCGGGTGATGACATAGCCTCTTGATATGTCTTTGGTTCTTTATCCAACATAAACGTTAGATAATCAGAACCAAAAGAAGTCGGTTTCTTTGCCCTTTTACTTCTTCTAGGCTCTTCATCCTCTTCCTCTAATTGCTTAGAAGATTCATGAATTATTTGAGATTCCATACCACTTGGATCAAAAAATATCCGAGTCTTGTCGGGAAATACATCTAAAAAAAAAAAATTTGCCTTTCCACAACTCATAGGGTGTTTTGTCGAGCCTTTTGTGGGGCACTCTGTTTAATACAAAATTAGCAGAAATCACTGCTTCCCCCCACAAGTTCTGAGGAGATCCAGAACTTATTAACATAGCATTCATCATCTCTTTCAACGTTCTATTCTTGCGTTCAGCAAAGCCATTCTGTTCTGGCGTATAAGGGGCTGTAGTTTGATGGATGATGCCATGATCTGCGCACAATTGCGCAAAAGGTGACTCATATTCACCTCCTCTATCGCTTCTCAAAGCTTTGATTTTCTTTCCAAGTTGATTTTCAACTTCGTTTTTATAGAGATTAAACATCTCTATTGCCTCATCTTTACTTCTCATTAAGTAGAGATAACAATATCGAGTACAATCATCAATAAATGTAATGAAGTACTTCTTTCCGCCTCTGGTTTGCACATATTTCAAATCGCATACATCTGTATGTATCAATTCCAAAGGTTCAGTACTTCGTTCTATATTTTTAAACGAAGACTTACCAAATTTCGCTTACTCGCAGACTTCACACTTGTGGTCTTTGTCTAATTTAAATTTTGGCAGTAGATTACAAGACATTAATCTTTGCATAGACTTAAGATTCACATGTCCTAATCTACCATGCCATAATCTTGACTCAATCAAGTAAGCAGAAGAAGTAGAAGCTTTATTAATATCATTTGCGGTTATATTGTTTGCCGCATTGGTGTTACAAATGGTCATTACATTCATCTTGAACATACCATTTGCTAGATAACCTCTACCCAAATACACACCATCTTTTGACACTACAACTCTCTCAGATTCAAACACTAGCTTAAAGCCTTTCTTTGACATCACAAATCCAGAGAGCAGGTTCTTGCGAATGTCTGGCACATGAAGAACCTCAGTGAGCGTCAGCTTCTTTCCAGATGTCATCTTCAAATTGACTGAACCCTTGCCTTCCACTTTGGATGCAGCAGAGTTTCCCATATAGCAGCTTTCTCCGGTGACAGTGTCATAGGTGGTGAACATCCATTTGTTAGCACAAATGTGGCGGGTTGCTCCAGTGTCAATCCACCATTCTCTCGGATTATCTCCGACCATGTTCACTTCTGACACAACTGCTACGAATTCAGACTCCCCATCTTCTACTTCAGCTACATGAGCTTGGGTTTTATTCCCAATTTTCTTCTGGGCACCTTCCTTGCGATGGTAGCAGTCCTTCGCTAGATGTCCAGTCTTGCCACAGACGTAGCAATTCCCCTTGAATTTCTTGGAGTTGACATTCTTATCAATCTTCCGCTTCTTAATCCCTTTGGCCTTAGTCGTCTCAACGACATTTGCCTTGGATCCAAACTGCCCATTCATTTTAAGAATAGGTTGAGATTCCTGCCGAATTCTCACACGACGATGTAAATCCTTCAAAGACATGTCCTTAGGTTTTTGTCTCAGCTCATTCTTGAAACTCGTCCAGGAGGGAGGCAATTTTTCAATCAGAGTTGCCACCTGGAACCGTTTATTTACCATGATGTCTTCTCCCGCCAAGTTGTGGAAGATGATTTGTAATTCATCTACTTGTTCTACAACACTCCTTGTATATACCATACGGTAGTTTAGGAGCTTGGCTACCACCATTCGTCCTTGGCTAGCCTCTTCGACCCGATATTTATGATCAATCGCTTCCCAGAGTTGCTTTGCCGTAACATATTTGGAGAAAACACCATAAAGCGAATCATCCAAACCGTTCAGCACAAAGTTCCAACACATGAAACTGTTATGTTTCCATTGTTGGTAACTAGCTAGAGATTGGGCATTGCCCTCCTCTGGGATTGGTTCCTCTTCAGTGAGGTACCGAGACAACTTAAGCTGTGTTAAGAAAAACAACATCTTTTGTTGCCAGCGTTTGAAATTTTGACCCTTAAATTGTTCAGGTCTCTCAGCCGGGCCGATAGGCACAATAGGAATTGCCTGGTTTTCGGAGTTCGCAACAACCGAAGGCATTCCTAGTGGGACAACGTTCGCAACGTTTGGCACTTGATCATTCATATCTGTGCCAGCAACATCATGATTAACGGGGTTCGTAACCTCCGCTATATGAGGATTCTCATCGATATCCATAGCAGGAATCTCATTCCCTGGAGCAGTATTTGAATCCATGGGATTTCTTGGATTATCAATATATCAGTTGAATAAATCCAATCATTGTTAGCTTTCACAAAGCTTATAAACTAAACTGAGTTTCACTTAACTTATAAATTGGTTTTGCTCGCTTCCAGTGATAGCCGGAGGGTTCACCCCGATTCCCACGTCCTTACTATGAGGAGGGTATAAAGGGCTTCCTCTTCAAACCCGACCCGCTAAGACAAAGCTTGCTTCCCCAATTTACAGGAAAAGTTACTTCCGATTTTGTTTAACCTTTTTCTTTTCTTCCAAAAAAGATAAATAATAATATTTCCTTTTTTTTTCCTTCTCACAAAACACTTTTAAATATATTGGGCTTTCTCTTATGGACTTTTAGATTAATCTCTTCAAATTGGGCCAAGACTAAACTTTTCAATTTGGGCTTACTCTTTTGGGCTTTTCAATTAATCTTTTTGAATTTGGGCTTCAATTTTAAATTTGGGCCTTCAACTCAATTTGGGCTTCACAAAACAACTATTTGGTTTTTTTTTTCACAATTTTTTTTTAATTTTAACCTAGTTGTTTTTAGATCCAAATTCGTGTGAGATTTTATACCAAAATTAAAAGGAGATTTAGGCACTTACCCGAGAAGTTTGCCTCGTGTTAACCATATCGAACTTAAGACTGTTAGCGACGGCGGTTGTTGACGACGGCAAAACTCCGGCGATTCGAGCGATTCCAGATAAGTACCTGAAATTAAAAAATTATTTTGTCGAGGCCTGTGAAACACAGTTTCCTTAAGTTCGATTTCCGTGCCACCTCTAAAGCTTCGAGGCTATTGGAGCACGGTGAACTCCCAGGATACAACGACCGCGTATTTGGAAGAAGCTTTCCAAATACCAAGCGAACTCAGAGAGAGATATGAGCAAATATGTGAATGCTCTTTTTCCTCTAGAATGCTTATTTCTTTTTTTGTGTTTTTTATGAGCTAACCCAAGACCCCTATTTATAGTAGAGGGGAGAATCTCAAAACAAATCAATTTGAATTTCAAAATTCAAATTTGATTTTATTTTGATATTATCTCAATCTTATCTCAATCATATTTGATAGATTTTCTGCGGATTTGAATCCAATTTCAAATTCAAATAAGAATATTCTCTTCTGCAGATTTAAATTTATACGGACCGGGCTTCTCACGGGCTAGGCCCGTTTTGATTCTATCAAAAAAATACACACACATATATACATACACATACACAAATATATGTATAAGAACTTTCCAGGATACTCAAGCCTTAATCCGGGAAACAGACGTAATGTTCCGCACAAGAGTTGCTTCGTTGCAGTCGGTAACTCCTGATCTTACAGAGCAATGTATTCAGTATTGGTTTTCAAAATTTTTTTGAGGTTATTGTATTCTGGGTTTGAGCAGGCTGATGATGCCTAAAATGCCACTTTGGCTCCTACTATGTAAACTCTGTACATTATTTTAGTTAATCAATACAAAACCTTATAAAAAAAACACTTACAGAAGAGGAAGATGTGGTTGTGTGGAAGATAGGTGGCAAGCCTACCGATACTTTCATCTCTAAAGAGATATGGAAAAATTCAAGGATACAACCGAAAAAGTGGCTTGACACATAATAGTTTGGTGCAGACACCTGGTAAATTTCATCAAGTACTCTAGAGAATTAGCCCTTTTGTCATTCTCATAGAAGCGGCCCACTTCATACTTGATATAGGAGATTTCTCTTTGAGAGTATCTCAATATACTCCACTCTCGTAGGAGATAAGAGAATCTTTAAGAGTATAAACTTCAACCTTCCCAATTTGTATCACTCTTATCATAGGAATGTGAAGAGACATCAGTCTCGAGCGATCTCATCGACCCCCCACAATTCGGTTGTCCCATTGAACCTAACACTGATGGTTTGTCCAGATAGGTTGGGTTGCCATCATGGTGGTTTGTCATTCTATGGGCTTTAATCCCATTCCCCTCGATAATATTTTTACCTGATCTCTGTTAAGGCCTTTGGTTAGAGGATCAACCAAATTATCTTTTGATCTCACAAAATCAACATGGCAGAATTTGGCTAGTGTGGGACCCTTCCCTTCTGGTTACTGTCTACACAATGTCACAGCAAGCAATAACTTGCAGCATTTGTACTCCGGACAACCTGTTATCGTTCTCTGCCACCTTCGTATATGCTTGTAACCAGCCACCAGCCAGACAAGAACTCTGGCAGGAACTTCACTCATTGTCAAGTTACCCTCCCCTGGCCGCAGCCCCCTGGTTGATTGTAGGCGATTATAATCAACCCTTGTATGCTTCTGACCGGTCAGATAATAACATCCCTATCTCACAGAGCCAAGGGCGACATGAGCTAGCTGAATGCATTGGTTCCATTGGTTTGACGGACCTCCCTAGTAGTGGGATGCGTTTCTCATGGTGTAATAACCAGCCGGCATCCCCACTCTCTGTGAAGCTTGACAGAGCAATGTGTAATAGTGTTTGGATGGACCAGCTCTCCGCGTCATATGCATAGTTCCTTCCCCCGGGCCCTTCTGATCATGCCCCATGTATAATCAGATTCCCGGCCTTCCCGGTGAAGGTAAGGAGACCATATAAGTTCCAACACCATCTCATGTTGGTTTCGGACTTTATGCAGGTTGTGAGTGATAATTGGAATACTGCATCCTGGCGAGGGAACGATCAGTTCAAGCTTTGTAAAGCCATGAAAGCAATCAAGGATCCTCTACGACAATTAAACTCGCGAAGATTCAGTAACTTGTCCCAGCGGGTTACCTCCATAGAGACCAGACTTAAGCTGATTCAGTCTGAGCTGCTAGCCTCGCCTGAATCAGGAAAAATCATGGAGGAGAAGGCCCTGAGGAAGGAATGGACTCTCCTGGCTATTGCTGAGGAGCGGTTCTTCCGCCAGAAGTCAAGAGTGAAATGGTTACAACTAGGAGATAAGAACACCTCTTACTTCCATAGAGTAGCCAATGCTAGGAACGCAAACAACCATATTTACTTCCTAGAAGATGAAGCTGGCCAACGCGTCACAGAAATGGAGGATGTCAAGAGACATGTTGTTAACTACTACACCAACCTGATCGGCAAGCTTGATGAATCAGTCAATCCCCCGCCAACAGCAACGCTACGTGATCTCCTGAGGTATAGTTGTCCCCCTGACTTGGCTGAGTCGCTAACCCGTGTTCCTTCCCCTGATGAAATCAAGCAGGTTTTGATGTCTATGCCGAGAAATAAGGCATCAGGGCCCGATGGATTCCCCAAAGAATTTTTCCAAGCAACTTGGGCTGTTACGGGATCGGATCTGACTCGATCAGTGCTACACTTCTTTGAGTATGGTCAGCTGTTGGGACAAACTAATGCCACTATTATCTCGTTGGTGCCTAAGAGGGCGGGAGCAATGAGATTATCATAATTCCGACCGATTAGCTGTTGCAATACAACGTACAAAATCATATCGACGCTGCTAGCCCAACGCCTAAAACCAATCCTTCAAGAGATCATCTCTCCCAACCAGACCGCATTCTTAAAGGGGCGTTTAATGATGGAGAATATTCTGTTGGCCACTGATTTAATCAGAGAGTACAATCGTAAGAACACGACAGCAAGTGCTATGGTCAAGATCGATATCCGAAAGGCTTTCGACACCCTCTCCTGGGACTTCCTCTTGAGAGTGTTAAGGGCTTTACACCTACCTCCACGCTATGTTAATTGGATCAAAGCGTGTGTCACAACACCGAAGTTTTCAGTGGCGATTAATGGGGAATTAGCTGGCTATTTTAAGGGAAGGAAGGGGTTACGGCAAGGTGATCCGTTGTCTCCGTATCTCTTTATCCTGTCAATGGAAGTATTATCAAGGATGTTGGATCAAGGGGCAGCTTGCGGTAGAATCCAGCTCCATCCGCGGTGTTTCCAGCCTAGCATAACACATCTCTTGTTTGCTGATGATGTTATGATCTTTAGCTCCGCCGATAACCGCTCCCTCCAGCAGGTTATGCTTATACTACAGGATTTTGGCAGGGGCTCGGGGCTTGTAATGAACCAGAACAAGTATGAAATATTCCTGGGGTGCGTTAGCGAAGAGACGGCTGACTTAATAGCTGCGGAGATAGGCATCAACCGTGGAACTTTACCAGTTAAGTACTTGGGAATTCCTCTACACTCTAGCAAGTTAACCCGCACAGACTTCCAGCCACTGCTAGAACGGATAAAAGGCAAAATCCAAGCATGGAGTACCCGATTTCTTTCCTACGCTGGCAGGGTTCATCTAATCTCGACGGTTATCTATGGCCTCGTCAACTTTTGGAGTTCAATCTTTGCCCTTCCGAAGCTCTTCCTCAAGCAGGTAGATGGATTATGTTCCAAATTCTTATGGAAAGGAAGTCTGAATGCCGTTGGGTCATACCGTGTAGCATGGGACAAAATCTGCTCTCCGAAAAAAGAAGGTGGTCTTGGCCTGAGAAAGCTGGAGGATTACAATACAGTCTTCCGGTTGAAGTTAATATGGATCCTGTTCACCAAATCGGGATCCTTATGGGTCGCTTGGACAAGGTATAATGTTTTCAAATCTGACAACTTCTGGACTTGTAAACTTAATGGCAGATGCTCTTGGATATTGCGGAAGCTCCTCAGCCTTAAAGATAAAGCTCGAATGTTCCTCCGAAAGGAAGTAAAGGACGGTAAATCTACAAGTTTTTGGGATGACTGCTGGACAGATTTAGGGTCATTCATTAGCCTTGCAGGGGAGGTAGGTCCACGGTTGCTTAGGATCAACCGTGAAGCCTCGGTGGCAGATGTTGTTATAGATGGAAACTGGCGGCTACCGGGCGCAAGGTCAGAAGCAATCCAGGCGATCCAAATCCAGCTGGCAGCCATATCTCCTCCAACGGAATCTGATGGTCAAGACATCACACTGTGGAAGCAGAAGGCGGACGTTTTCAAGGCGATGTTCTCTACCGCAGCAACATGGGAGCTGATCAGAATGAGAGGACCACAGGTGGAATGGTACAAGAATGTCTGGCTAAAGCATACGACCCCACGACTAGCGATGCTACACTGGCAGGTGCTGCTTCGGAGGCTGCCGACGAAGGACAGGTTGTTACGATGGGGCTATCAGGTTGACCCGATTTGTTGCTTATGTAGCCAGGATGTGGAGACTCATGGACACCTCTTCTTTGCCTGTCCGTTTAGCAAGGCATTATGGGAATTTTTTGCAGAATGTTGTTGGCCGCAACCTCCATCTGACATCTTATTGTGCCACCAATGGCAGAACTCGCAGCATGATGCTAGCCATAATAGGCTGGTGTTGTCCAAACTCTTACTCCACCAAGTCGTTGACATGGTGTGGAATGAGCGTAACTCACGGATATTCAAGCAGAAGTCGAAGCCGTTACAGGTTATGCGTGCCAAGTTGGATCGCAGGATTCGAACGTTATTGCTGTCACAACAGCTAAGGAACGTCCCAGCAACAAAGAACTTTCTTGAGGATTGGTATTTTCTAACCGGAGACCGTCGTTAGAGTTATGCTGTTCCATTAACCATTTTGCCCACATGAATATGGGAGTCCACTGTTTTTTGTAATTGCTTCTTTTTGTACACAAACTAAGTGTATGTGTTAAATGATATTAATGAGAAAACTCTCTCATTTCTATGAAATGTAAAATATTCCTAGGGTAACTTTTGCCCATAACTTATATTTTAATAATTTTCATGATACTATGTACCTTGGATTTCATTAATACAAGCACCCCTTACCAAATTGTTTTTTTTTTAACAATGTTTAGTATTATACACATCAAAAAAATGTTCTCCAATATGCAGGGGTAATGAATTTTTTTTTTTAAGTTGACCCCTTAGTCAAGCTCATGCTCTTGTCTAATCTTTTTCTAATGTATTGTTCAATTACTGATATAAGGTATGCGTGAAAAAATTATGGATGAAAAAAAACTCGAAATTCGAATATTAGATTCGACTCGTAGGTCGGATATTCAGAAATTCTGGTATTTTGAAAATTTAATAAGATGATACGGTAATAATTTTATAAAAAAATTCAAAATTTGAATTCAAGTTCAAGTAATAAAATATGAGAAGAGTAAGTATCCGTGGGTATATGAGTAATAATAAATTTATAATTTTACATTGAGAACCCAATGTTATATATATAAAATTGAATCCGGGTTTATGTGAAAAAATCAAAACGAGACTAACACATGAAAATCTAATATGTGGAAGATTCTAAAAAACTTTAAATACAAATTTGTAAAATATTGAATATTTATTGTTAGTTAATATAACAAAATAAATTATAATAAAATCTATAGAAAATCAATCATTTATGATAGATTGATATCAATAATAATATCATTTTTTTGTTTTAATGTGAATGTACATTTACAAAAATCAGTTTGTTACATCCAGGACATTAATGCCTGCAAGCAAAATATTACAACGAATTTCCATCATAAGTGGTCAAAATAAAAAAGACATTACAAGAACAAGAATCAACGATCACTCCACATTAGTCGAGTTTTGACGCATAAGAAAATATCAATTCTCCAATAGTGAGCATGTTCTTCTATGGTGCTGCAACTTGATTGAGAGTACAACGTCTTGCATCGCCTTATCAAGTTTCCATCTGATATCTCAGCGAAATTCGACTCATTCTTGAATATACAGTTGTTCCTGTCCTACCAAATAAATGTAATGTCACTTGAAAGATGAGCTTGGCAATGGTTAGTCGATCTCTTGTTGTGTTATGTGAGTTGTCCTTGATCCACACAATGCACGCATTCATCCCCATCGGCGGGTCTGGCCAACATCTTTCCGCAAAGGTAGACCATAGCGCAATGCTATAAGGACAGTGTAAAAAAAGGTGTTGGTGAATTCCTTCAATATTTCCGCAAAGGCAGCAAGTTGGGTCGACAATAATATCATAATCAAACCTAGTAGATTTTATCATTAATAAAGGGATACTCTGCCCTCTAAAATAAATATGAGTCTTAAATTAGCTCATTTGACATGGAAAAAAAAAAGAAAAAACTTTCACATAATTCTCTCTCTACTCATATATATCTCTAAGTTTGCTAACTTGGTATTCGAGAAAAGTTATTCTGAACATGCTGCTGTTGTATCTTAAAAACTCACTGTCCTCTAATAACATCGAAACTTTAGAGGTGATTGTCAATATAATTTTTAAAAATTGTGTTTCACATACCTTGACAACATTAATGTTTTACTATATGTATTTGTTCGAAATCATTTTTTTATCAGAAAAACTGTAAGTAGAAGTGACATGTTTTTTTATTTGGTTAAGATTGATGTTGATTGTTTCAATCATCAACGTTCTGATCAAAGCCAGAAATGCTTGTTTTCTTAATTAGTTTGTGCATTTCTTTACCAGATATTTGCTTTGCTTCACACCTTGGTTATGTTGTTTCCTTATTTATTGTTTTAGATTGTTAAAAATACATTTAGCATTCTTTAGAGTTTACAGATTTAGCCACTGACAGGATGTAGACATCTTCATCATAGGCAATTCCTTTACCCTTATCTTTCGGTTGCAGAATTTGTTTTTCCGGTGAACTAGGCGGTTCTTCTGGAACAGTCAATGCCCATGCATTTTCTTCTTTAGCCCGTTCTGGCTTCAGTTCCAGCTTGAATTCAATGTCCTCATCTCCTATATGCATCTCGATGCATCCTTTCCGGACATGAATTACGACATCGACAATGTTGAGGAATGAACGTCCTAAGATGACTGATTCGTCATTTCTGTTGTCCATATCAGTAACCACGAAATCGATCGAAACTTAGATATTTCCAACCTTAAGTGGTACAACCTCTAAAGTTCCCAGAGGGGCATTCACTGACTTGTTTGTCAGCTGCAAGATCATTTTAGTGGGCTCTAGTTCACCCAAATCCAACTTATCATATGTGGCCTTTGGTAATAGAGTCACACTCGCTCCAAAGTCGCACAGTGCGCTAGGCATAGAGACACTGCCCAATTGGCAGGATAGAGAGACTTCTTGGATCTGCCATCTTGGCTGGTAGGTCCTATTGCAGTATAGCACTTACTGCATTCAGTTGTCAGGATTAATGGTTCCTCTTCTATTCTTCTTAACGAGTGAGTCTTTAAGAAACTTCTCGTAAGATGGTGTTTGCGCTATAGCTTCTTGTAGAGGCTGGACAATTTTCATCTTTTCCCACATATCAGCAAATTTCGTGAACTCACCGTCAACTGGCGGAGTACGTTGCAATCGCTGCGAGAACGGCATAGGAGGTGGTCGGGAGGTGATGGAACGTATACGTCCTCCGGTTCCTCTTCGGTTAGATTCCTTTGCTTCTCTAAATAGGCTCTCCTTTGTTCAGCAAGGATTCTCCTCGTTCCGTAAATTTCGTTGCCATTCACATAGAAGACAACGATACATTGCTCACGAGGGTTTGGTTCAGGTTTATCAGGTAGTGTGCCATGCGTTCTGCTAGGCTTAGCTGCGAGTTAAGCTACCTGGTTGTCTAAAAGCTTGACATGGGTCTCTATCCCTTGGATTTGCTTCTTTAGATCACTTTGTTCGATGACCATCCCTTGCATCGTGTTGTTCATAGATGATTGCCCTTGCAAGAGCGTCTCGAGCATTAACTTTATATCGGGGGGTCTGATCCAATTTTTGCTGAGGTTGTTGTTGTTGCTGACCTCTAAACTGTTGGTTCCCTTGATACCCTCGGTATTCTTAACAGTTGTTGAGGTCTCTGTTGGAAAGTTTGACCTTGGAATGGTCTCGAGTTTTGGAACGCTCGGTTCCTGTTCTCTTGAGGAACATTTTGGTAATTATTGCTCTTGTAAGAGAATTTAGGATGGTTACTCCCACCAGGGTTGTAGGTGTTGGAATAAGAATTGTTAGCAGCATATTAACGTCCTCAACCCCTTATTCTTGAGAGAACATCGACTAGTCTCCATTGAACTGATCTGATGTTTTGCCTGAGGCGTTACGATTCAATGAATAGACCTGCATCTTCAGTTCTGCTAATTCGACTTTCAGAGCCTATACTTCACTAACATTCTCTACATTACACCTTTTTCTCGAGAACTCAATTGGAGTGGTTCTATTGCTAGCCGTACGTTCGATTAGTTCTTCCAACTCATCAGAGATTAGCTTTTGAAGGCTACCTCCGCTGGCACAGCTAATGTAGAACCTTATCTCATCCCTCAATCCGTTCAAGAAACTTAACAAAAGGTAGTATCTGTCGAAGTTATGATGAGGGCATGCTCTTCGATATTCCTTGAATCGTTCCCATGCTTCACTCAAGGATTCTCCATGTTCTTGCGAGAAGGAGTTAATCTTGTTCTTCGCAAGTTGAGTCTTATGAGCAGGAAAAAATCGGTTCATGAACTTGTCAGCAAGTTGATCCCATGTATGGATCAAATCTGCTAGCAGAGCATAGAGCCATTCGAGTGTTTTTCTTGATAAAGAGAAGGGGAAACCAAGAAGTGGCACTTCCTCAGTCGAAACTTCGTTCGCTACTCTAACAGACTGACACAGAGATTTAAACAGAGTTCGATGCAAGTTGGGGTCCTCGGTAGAGTTACCTCTTAAAGCACTCCCGTATAGCATCTGGATAAAAGCAGGTTGTAGATCGAGGCGAGTTCGCTTGTTTCCCGGTCTACGAATGCAAGAAAATAGTGAAGTGTGCTTTGGAGCAGTGTAATCTCCAAAAGTAAGCACTTCATTTCGCTCGACTCCTCTCAGTGGAGCAGCGTTATGCGCAGGATAGTCGTCAACATTTATGTTGTCTTCTATTGTTCCAATCTCCTTCATTGCCTTAAGAGTTGAAAAGTTCTTACTATTTCTGGTTCAAGAGGAAATAGAGTTTGACTTCCATGGCTCCTGGTCATAAACCGAAGGAATCAAAGTTCTGATTCCCGAAAGAAGGGAATCTGATGGTGGTGGAAAGAAAGTAGATGATGGTGGAAAACTAGAATCTAAACTGGCACCAAGACTGAATCTCAGTCCCCGGAAACGGTGCCAAAAAACTTGATCGTGCCAATCTAGGTAAATGGATGGTCAAGTAATAAAATCTAGACTAAGTCGATTCCGCAAGGTATGGATTCGATGTAGTACCAGGGTCACAGAGACCGAGAGGTGATGGTGTCGATGGTGATCCTAGAGAAGGTCGAGAGCAAAATAGTTTGTTGGTTGGTTAGGGAAAACAAAAATTAAAGACACTGTAGGTTCGAGGGTTCACCGATGCTACGTACTATCTAAATAGATATGGTTGGTTTGCATTCTAAGGTCGATTCAGAAAACTCAGGCCTCTATTCTAGAACGCATCCGGTCAGGAATCTTCATTCTCTAACTAACGTTTTCCCATCACCTTTCACATCTTTAGGTTTACGTTAGACGCATTAACATCTGCTATCATAGTTCCTAGGTCGAATTAAGAATTCCTTATCAAGTCCAATCTATGCGTTTAAAATTAATAATTGAACCTATCTTATGAACGAATTTCGTTATTAATTAACTAATCCAAGTTCAATTCTATAGGGTGATCATTCCTAAGAAAGCATTATGTTCAATTCATAAAACCAGATCTAACTTAGACATGCATCAACCGTTTAAACACATTGATAATTTTGTAACATGGCTAGACTCCCTAGCCTATAGCAAGTAAACTACTCAACATCATGGAGGAAAGCGAAGTAGACATGAATTCATACAACATTTCAATAGAAAAAGGAATAGAAGACTTATAGTATAGAGAATCAATCCTTGAATAATGAAATATAACAATCTCCACACCAATTCGTACCCTAAAATGTCAAGAACCAAAAAATATCGAAAGTATTGAAAAGTACGAAAATGTGCGAACTCTCTCTCGGTTTACGTGTGATCTTTTTTATAGAAATATCGAAATATCGATATTAGAAACCTCAAAATCGATGTTTTCTAACATCGATATTCTCCCAAAGTGCCTTATCTCGATGTTATGAAAGGTCGATAACGAAGTTGAAAAAGGTCAATATCGGTCCAGCTCAGATCTCGAGGCGGAAACGTCTAGGTCACAAAATCTAAAAGTCTGATCTCGAGGTTACTCAAAAGGTCGATATCAATGTTGAGGAACATCGATATTGATGTTATAAAACGTCGATATCGATGTTATAAAACGTCGATATCGATGTTCTCAACATTGAGATTCTCCCTTTTTCGCTTCGAAGTCCAGTTCTCGCTCGATGACATGTCCATGGCCTTCCTTAGCTTATCCTGATCGTCCACTTGGTCTAACTAAGCTCCAAAAACACTGTTTTAGCTTCGTTTCCATCCGATTATGCGAATATTCTTGAAATTACACAAAAGAGCAAAAAACGATATTTGTGTACAAAATGGAGCCTAAATGCTAGATTTGTACGGAAAAGAGAGGTGAAACGCAACTAAAACCATAGAAAAGCGACAAAAGCCGATGTCATCAGACTTCTGCCGATCTTTCGTCGTCTTCAGGTGGACGCGAATCCTCCATATAACCTCCGCGGTACAATCTCCGGCCCAAACTCTCAGCGCTCTCTGATCTCTCTAATACCCTGAAAACCGAACGAATATTTAATTATTATCGAGATAAATAATTATTCGGACAATCGCGTTATCATAAAAAATGGCTTGTACAATAGCGGGAAAAGGCATGGGAACCGTCACACGTAGAAAAATGGGGAAAACAGAGAAGAAATAAGAAGAAAAGTCAGGTCTAGGTCGGGATAACACACAGTTCGAATGGAGTGGAAACACAGTCCGAACGGACTGAGAACAAAGTCCGAACGGACCTGAGGCACACTGAATGGACCACGAGTGTGCGAAGAAATGGGCCAAACCTGAGTCTAGATCGTATGGTCCAAAAAGTAGTCTGAAAGGCTTGATGACCCAGCGCAACTTGCGCAAATTTCCGACTTGCAGCCTGTTGGCCGCCCTTTCTCTGTAGAAACAGGACCCGCCAACATCAAATCACCACCCATTCACGTCAGGGCATTGCAGACTCGACCTTGGGCCAGGGCTTGAGCCTATTTGCTCTCTCACACGCGACATAAACACTCCATAAGTTTGGCACTTAGCCATTTGCACTGAGAAAATTGCAGAAAAGTGAAAGGAGAGAGAGAGAGAGTGGGAGAAGGGAGAAGAGCCAGAGCAAGGGGAGTCGAGAACACAAAGGGGGACATCTCTAGAGTGTCTGGAAGAGGTATTCGACGAGAAGCAGCGCGGAAAACGATCTCAAACTTGGCCAAAACTGAATCTGAGTCAAGAACAAGGTGAGTGGCTTGAGTTGGATCTGTGTGAGCTCGTTTTCATCGTGTTATTGTGTTATTCCGATGATTTATTGCTGGAAGAGATAGAGTATGTTTCAATGAACATTTAGCAATAAAGTGAAGTAATTTGGTTAAGAAATGAGCGAGAAACGATCAAACGAAGTCGAGTCACGAAAGCTGTTTCGCGAGGAAGACGAAGTGCAGGGCCCAGTCCAAACGAACGGAGGTCCCGGTCTGAACAAACGGAGGTCCCAGTCCGAACAGACTGAAGATCCTAGTTCGGATGAACAAACGGTCCGATCTGGACAGACCGGAAGATGTAGTCCGAGGGACTGACACCTAGTTTGAACGGACTGAGACGGAGTAGACCGAGACAAGACTAAAAGAACGAGATGGAGGCCAATAGTAACCTAGACCGTACAGACCAGATAGTAGTCCGACCGGTCCAGAGCTCGAAACCCACTCTTCAATGAATTTTTGAGTTCCACGCATGGTGAGATGTGCGATCCAACTTTTGGGAGACTTGTGCGTATTTGTTAAGTTGGGTAGCTTGCATGGCGTTAAGCGGTAGATCGGTAGGTGCCGAATACCGTGATGCGCGTGATTGTACCAGGGATATAGATGTACGATGATTGCCATATCCGCAGCTCACTCGTGCGATGGAGTGAAACATGATTGTGTTTGTGATATAGTCGTGTGTGATACGACGGCCAACATCATGGACTTGACGGGTGTGGAGGCGCCCCTAGTTATGCTGACTTGACTAGGGCTATGGCTAGACCCTGTGGTGGATTCCATATGGTATGATTATACTTTTGTTATGTCATGGACTTGACATCGGTAGTCACGAGATGTGACCAATGCGTGAGGCGCATAGTCGCATGCGATACGGTGGTCAACGTCACTCGAGTGATGGGCGGGTGATGCCCTCCTAGTCATGTTGACTTGACTAGAATCTATGGCTAAACCCTATGGTGGACTCCATACGGGTGTGATTTTGAATGATATGATTGTGATGGATGTTGCATGATGATACATATTATTTATTGTTTTCTTGCGGTTTGCGAATTATCGTTTTAAAACCGTTCTTGCTCAGAACAAGACTACTGGGTTTAACCCGGGCTACTCACTGAGCAGTTGTGCTTAGCCCTCATGGTTTTATCTTTTCAGATCACGAGGAGTACGCCTAGAGCACTCGAATGATGACGACCCAAGAGAGGCAGCATCGTGTACGGTTGTATTATTACTATTTGGACATGTGTTGTTTTGCGATATTGATGGCGTGTTGTATTTTCTGTTGCTTACTCTATTTGGAAAAAAATATTTTTGGATTTTGTATTTTTGCTTCCGCGATTTATTATTTTATTATCGTAATTGTTCATGTGGCATAACCTGTATACTGTATAAGGGTTACGAGTGTCATAAATTGGTATCAGAGTCACGTTCTTTTCTCGAGAAGGAATCGTGCTCATTACCCAACAGTTTCTACGAAAAATGTTTTCAAATCATGTCCAAGAAAATCCTCACGTGTCGAGATCCGTACATTGATGATGCAGTTATCGGTCATTAGTTACTAAACAATATTAAATGTGGTGCAGTGAAATAGCGCCACGACGTGCTAGGCTTGCAGGAGAGCTGATGACATTCCCGATCAGGCTCCACAGCCTAACCCGGGATACGAGGGATGGAGGGATGTGTTTCGTCAGTTCCAGGAGGCAGTGTGGCAGCACCTGGCAGCCCACGCCCCACCACCACCCCGATGAGAGATCCGGAGCCAAGGGAGGAGGACCTACACCAGCCGCCGATACGTGTTGCGACGGCAGAATACCTCCCCATCATCAAGGAGCTGTGGGCGATGCATACTCCCCGATTCGAGGGATCACTGAGGCCGGAAGCTGCTGAGGAGTGGCTCACCCAGATCACTCAAGATTTGGAGTATTTGCTATGATAGCGAGTCATCATCTGTCGGGCTAGGCTCAACATTGGTGGGCGAAAGTGATGCAGGAGGCACTGGCAGACAACACTTCACATGGGGGAAGTTCAGACATGAGTTCGAGGTGAAATACTAGGCGGACATGACTGTCAGTGAGTACGAGGCGGAGTTCACCCGACTACTGAGGTACAGGGGCATCTGGTGCCCACCGAGGTATCGAAGATCCAGAAGTTCATTGCTGGACTTCGACCATACCTGCGGAGGAAGAGGTGGAGCGTGGAGAGCGGGAGAAGAAGGAAGGGAAGACCCATGAGCAGAGCCCATTCCGAAAGTTCTTCGGTACATGCTCATCCAAGAAAAACGTCCGGAACAACGACCCACGTGACAAGGGCAAGGCGCCCGCTGTTCGTGCGCCACCACCATCGACGACGAGGGGATCACTGGTCTGTTATCGATGCGACCAGCCCGGACATATTGCATCATGATAGGAGGACCGCGGGACCACCAATCCTAGCGGCGAGACCACCGGCGAGGGGTGGAGCAGTCCCGAGAGTGTATGCTCTCGGTGCCGAACAGGAGATCCAGAAGGAAGATCATCCTGATGGAGTCGAGGCTGCCGTAATCGCAGGTACTCTATATCTCTATGGAGTTGCCTGTTACACATTGTTTGATACCAGGGCAACCCATAGTTTCTTGAGTTCGGAGGTAGCGGAGACACTTAAGACAAGAGAGATCGAGCCGAGGAGTGATTTCACCATCCTATACCTTCGAGAGAGACGTTAGTGGTGCATGAGATCTTATTGTGGTACGCATCGGAGGATTCGACATCATATTGGGAATGGATTGGTTGATAATGTTGGTTTTCCTGGGATCTCAAGAGCGAATCTAATTCCTAAGAGATCAGTTCTAGGGTTTGCGCAGCGGATGAAAAACAAAAATTTTGATGAAACCCTAAAACCTATCATGCATGATCTTGTAGAAACGTTAGAACGCTTACCTCAATCGATTCGGGGCCTGTATCAATTGATGTGTTCGTCCGATCACTTTAGGCAGGAAGAATACCTTGCCCTCTACACGTATCCACACAGCGGAAATGATTCCAACGGTTGGAACTTGTCTGCTAGGACTGAAGAACGCTTTCTTCTTTACGCAAGGGTTTCAGGGATCTTTCTCTTAGCTTTCACACTCTCCAAACCTCTCCCTAGGGTCTGAAAATCGTGCCAAAAGGGTTAGGAGGCGTTCCCATAAGTTTCACACCTTTAAAACCCTAATTAGAGCGAGTTTAGTAAATCCCGACGTCTGGACCGATCGGTCTGGAGCTTTTTAACGTCTGGACCAATCGGTCCATGTCTGGACCGATCGGTCTGGAACGATTTCCGGACCTCACACGTTACCTCTGGACCGACCGGTCTACGTCTAGACCGATCGGTCTAGGTTAGCTGGACCGATCGGCCCAGACCTTCTGGACCGGTCGGTCTGGCCTCCGCTCCACCGGGATTTTTTCTTCTCTTTTCGCGCATTCGACCTTTCCTGTGTGTGTGACCCTATAGGCTCATCCGATATAGCAGTATAACACGAAATCTCTTATTTCGGTCACACAAGTCATAGGCGGTCTCTAGCAAGACACTATGACTACCTATCTCGAATAGAGTTTGTTCGTGATCCTACGAACGCCAGTGATGATTCCGTTTGATGATCCTTTTGTATCACGATATCATATGTCGAATATAAGGCATGGACAAGCCACCTTATCTGATTCGACTGCTTTCTCGTTCACTGAGTTCGACTGTCTGAAATAGACGACGTTCGTCTATAGTGCGGCCACACATTTCTACAGTCTCGCTCACACGAGGGGCCCAGCGATATCTCTCTCTTTTACGAGAGGTACAAATCCCGTCTTGACTATCTACAATCCAGCACATGATTCGTTTCGTACCTGATACGAGTCTTTATAGTCCTCCTGTTACGCAGGACGTTTGACGTATTCAAAGCACGCAACTCCTCATGTTGGATTCCGTAGATATCTCAGGTCTTAGGATCCAATCATGGAACCGTCATATGAGATTCAAGTCATGACGCTAGTCCATGTGACAATCTCATGCGGGTCAGTCCAGTATTCCGTTCTGCAACGAATACCTATGATTGTGATCGTATCCAATACCTATGATCATCTATGTGATCATCAATCACACATCATACTAGTCTTATTATGTCATCATTCTCATAATGACACAAGACTAGGGAGTTTGGTATCATTCATAATGATACATGGATTTCATAACAGATCTAGTATGCAAGAATATGTAATGAATCAAATACTCTCATAAAACCTGTGGAAAGTATCAATACATCAAATGTATCTAAATAAAGCTCATAAACAGTACATCATAGAGCACTAAACCAACAATCTCCCACTTGCTCTAATCATGGACTGCTAAACATCTAATGCCCATATCCCTAACATGACCCTCATGCTTCGACGAAGGGAGAGGCTTCGTCAACGGATCGGCAATGTTGTCATCTGTCGACACCCTGCAAATGTGCACGTCTCCTCTGTCTATGATATCCCTGATAAGGTGAAACCGTATGAGTATGTGCTTGGATCGTTGATGGAATCTGGGTTCTTTCGCTTGTGCGATCGCTCCATTGTTGTCACAATACAGAGCAATGGGGCTATCAGCACTCGGAATGACACCCAAGTCGCCAACAAACTTCCTGATCCAAACAGCTTCCTTTGTTGCGTCCGACGCTGCAAAATACTCAGCTTCTGTAGTAGAATCTGCAACGGTCGCCTGCTTGGAACTCTTCTAACTAACATCACCTCTGTTCAAACAGAAAACATAGCCAGACTGCGATCTGTAGTCATCCGGGTCTGACTGGAAACTAGCATCGGTGTAACCTCTTACAACGAGCTCGTCTTCCGACCCACCGTATACCAAGAACACATCCTTAGTCCTTCTCAAGTACTTCAGGATGTTCTTGACGGCGATCCAGTGTGACTCACCTGGATCTGACTGATATCTACTCGTAATGCTCAATGCGTAGGATACATTCGGTTGAGTACAAAGCATGGCATACATGATCGATCCAATTGCCGAAGCATATGGAATCCGATCCATGCGTTCTCGCTCATCAGGTGTCGTAGGACACTAACTCTTGCAAAGAACTGTGCCACTGCTCATCGGTAAGGTTCCTTTCTTGAAATATTGCATCTTGAAACGTTTCAAGACCTTATCGATGTAAGTACTCTGACACAATCCTAGAAGATGCCTCGATCTATCTCTATAGATCTTTATGCCTAGAATATAGGCCGCTTCTCCTAGGTCCTTCATAGAAAACTGCGTTCCTAGTCAAGACTTAACATCTTGCAAGGTAGGAACGTCATTCCCTATAAGGAGAATGTCATCCACGTACAACATTAGAAATACAACTGTGCTCCAACTGACCTTCTTGTAAACACATGGCTCATCCTCGTTTTGTGAGAAACCAAACTTTTTGATTGTCTCATCAAAGCGAAGGTTCCAGCTTCTCGAAGCCTGCTTCAGTCCATAAATGGACCTCTGAAGCTTGCACACCATCCCCGGGTTCCTTGGATCGACAAAACCTTCGGGTTGTGTCATGTACACATCCTCGGTCAAGTTCCCGTTAAGGAACGCGGTCTTGACATCCATCTGCCATATCTCATAATCATAATATGCGGCTATGGCAAGTAGGATCCTGATGGACTTCAGCATAACTACGGGCAAAAAGGTCTCATCATAGTCAATACCATGAATCTGACGGAATCCTTTCGCCACAAGTCGTGCCTTATACGTGTGCACGTTGCCATCCATGTCGGTCTTCTTCTTGAAGATCCACTTGCATCCGATGGGTTTTATCCCTTCAGATGCATCAACCAGAGTCCATACTTGGTTGTCTGACATGGATTGCATCTCGGACTTCATAGCCTCGCGCCATTTCTCGGAGTCCGGATTCGCCATAGCCTCTGGGTATGTGGTAGGCTCGTCATGTTCTAATAACATGAGTTCCTCATTCCCAGTCACGAGAAATCCGTATCTCACAGGCTCTTGGCGAATCCTGCCTGATCTCCGAGGTTCACTCGTCGAAGGTTGAGTCACAACCGACAATGAAACAGGTTGATAATCTTCAACTTGTTCACTCGGCTCAACGTCTACTTGCTGCTCTCGAACTTCATCAAGTTCGATCCTACTCCCACTGACTCTTTTGGAGATGAACTCTCGCTCTATAAAAGTCGCATTCCTGGCAATGAACACTTTGTTCTTTGCCGGAATGTAGAAGTAGTAACCCTTAGTTTCCTTAGGGTAGCCTACAAATAAACACTTGTCAGATTTGGAGGATAACTTATCAGTCATCTGACGCTTCACATAAGCGTCGCAACCCCAAATTCTGACAAACGATAACGCGGGACGCTTCCCCGTCCATAAATCATATGGCGTCGTTTCAGCCGACTTCGTTGGACTCCTGTTCAGCAGATA
>NW_010967002.1:57249-58281 GCF_000463585.1 Tarenaya hassleriana
TTGGCTCATATACTTGCCACCACGATCGGATCGAAGTGTCTTGATCGTCTTGCCAAGTTGGTTCTGTACTTCGTTTCTGAAAACCTTGAACATTTCAAGTGTTTCAGACTTATGTCTCATCAAATAGACATAACCGTATCGACTGAAATCATCAGTGAACGTAACGAAATACAGATAACCTCCTCTAGCTGGACAGCTCATTGGTCCGCATACATCACTATGTATCAGATCCAATGACTCTGTCGCTCTCTGTCCTTTCCCCTTGAAAGGATGCTTTGTCATCTTGCCCATCAAACAAGACTCGCAAGATTCAAGAGACTCAAAGTCAAATGAATCCAGAAGACCTTTCAGAATGAAGCTTCTGAATGCGCTTCTCGTTTATGGCCTAGACGACAATGCCAGAGGAAGGTCGGGTTTAAGTCGTTCGGCTTAAACCGTTTAGTACTCACGCTATAGATGGATGAAGTCGAGTTCGAAGGCTGATCATTCAAGACGTATAAACCATTAACTAGATAACCATTACCATAGTAAATATCGTCTCGATAAATCATCAAACTCGAGTTCTCAATCACAAATCGAAAACCATCCAAATCCAGACAAGAAATAGAAATAATGTTTCTGCTAATCGCAGGAACATAGTAACAATTACTAAGCTCTAAAACAAGTCCAGAAGGAAGATGCAAATCGTAAACGCCAACACACAATGCAACAACTCTTGCTCCATTTCCGACGCGTAGATCCGCTTCTCCCTTAGCTAGCATCCTACTTCTTCTTAGTCCCTGCACATTTCCACAAATGTGTGAGGCTTTTCCGGTATCCAATACCCATGAAGATGTAGTACAGATGTTAGCTTCTATAATATGAATACCTAAGGCAGAAGCTTCACCAAGCTTCTTGTCCTTCAGATCCTCCAAGTAAAGGTGACAATTACGCTTCCAGTGTCCAGACACTCCGCAGTAATGACAGTCACCCTTATCGGGCTTAGGCTTAGGCGTAGAGGCAACTTTTGCCTTTTTCGCCGCCTTCTTTTTG
>NW_010967002.1:58989-60641 GCF_000463585.1 Tarenaya hassleriana
GTCAAACTCGGTACGCTACCGGTTGACGCCATGTCCTACAAAAAAGACAAACAGAACGTACAAAACAAATGCAGATTCTATTAATGATCAACTACCAGCTAGCCCATCATCAATCAGGGTCTACATATCTATGATCTACTACCAGCTAGTCCATCATCAATCAACGTCAACTTATCAATGATCTACTACCAGCTAGTCCATCATCAAACAATGACAACATAGATGCAAAATGAGCTATATTCCCATACAGAAAAATAACCCTATAATAATTTTCTATATGGGACTAAGATCCATATTTCGCGTAAGAATGGACTGCTACACCCATCTTTATGATCAATCACATCCAATATGACTCTCAGATCCTTTTATGAGACTACGATATCAAATATCATTGCATACTCGTATCATCTGTACCGTTAAGACTCAAGTCAAAACTTGACAACTTAACCTAAGGTAAACCATGTTCAAGCTGTGGGAACCACGATTTTCCACCCTGTCTCACAAAGATAATCCGGCACGCTCAGCTTTGGCATGACCCGTGTTACGGACAATCGATGCCTTGACAGGCGCTCTAATAATGGGAGGTACACGCTTAGCATTACATAAATAAGGGGTTTTTAAAACCACATTCAGATCAAGTATCTACTTTCAAGCTATGAGAACCACCATTTCTCCATCTTGCCTCACCAAGATAGCACGGCACACCCAGCTTTGGCATGGCCCATGACACGTACGATCGAGGCCTTGACAAGTGCTTTACTCGTAGAGCTTCTAGATCTAATCGGTTTCTGTGCAACGATTGCTCATAATCCGAATGGACCATCCAGTCGATTATGCAATCCCAATCCCGAAGCTCCCACTCAATCAAACATATCTAATACCTTGATTAAGTTACATGCATTCATTCACTATGGACCATCCATAAGAGAGAATCATGTTATTCTGAATCACAGTTGATCGGTTTTAAGCAACGATTGCTCAAAACAGATCCCGAAATGCTAAATCAAATTTTGGTGAAGCGTCGGGTCCTAGACCGATCGGTCTAGGCGGTTCGGTCTTCGGTTCAGCGTCGGTCCAGACCTTTCGGTCCAGAGTGGTTCAGACCGATCGGTCTTGGTCCAGACCGATCAGTCTACATGCAGTCCGTTCAGTCCGGACCTGTCGGTCCAACCGACTTGCGAAACCCTAGACCGATCGGTCCAGAGAACCAAACCGATCGGTCCAGGCGAAAAACGTGATCAGATCTCGTTTTCGTCGTTTCTGCCCCGTTTCAGACCCGAATTCGACCCCGTTTTCGCCTGCGAACTCAGAATTCGAAGCTCTTGCACACTATGCAACAATGAACAGAAACTCTACTCTAGATCCATAATCAAATCATGCATAGCATCAAAGCAAACACGGATTCAAACAATTCAAATCCTATAACGTGCGTGATCGGGTTCTAACAAAAATCATGCAGAGCAACCAGGCTCTGATACCACTGTTGGGTTTTCCTAGGATCTCAAGAGCGAATCTAATTCCTAAGAGATCAGTTCTAGGGTTTGCACAGCGGATGAAAAACAAAAATTTTGATGAAACCCTAAAACCTATCATGCATGATCTTGTAGAAAAGTTAGAACGCTTACCTCAATCGATCCGGGGCCTGTATCAAT
>NW_010967002.1:61464-65679 GCF_000463585.1 Tarenaya hassleriana
CGCTTTAGTGACGAAAATATTGCGTCACTATTTGCGTCACTTTTGCGTCACCATTTTAGTGACGCAAATTTTGCGTCATCTTTTGCGTCACCTTTTCCGTGTTTTCTAGTATATTCCGTTCTCCAATGAATACCTATGATTGTGATCGTATCCAAATACCTATGATCATCTATATGATCATCAATCACACATCATACTAGTCTTATTATGTCATCATTCCCATAATGACACAAGACTAGGGAGTTAAGTATCATTCATAATAATACATGGATTTCATAACACATCTAGTATGCAAGAACATGTAATGAATCAAATACTCTCATAAACCATAGAAAGTATCAATACATCAAATGTATTTAAATAAAGCTCATAAACAGTACATCATAGAGCACTAAACCAACAGATAAGGTATCAGGCCTACATCGATTATCCCTAGAGGATGATCTGGTGTACGGACGACTTTGGAGGGTTCGAGTTCAGAGGTAGAGGAGCGCCAACAGCGGACCCGATCATCTCGGTGTTGAAAGCTGAGAAGATGATCAGGAATGACAACAAAGCATTCCTAGTAGTTATTACAACTACACAGGAACCGGAGGGGAGAATGGAGGATATACCTATTGCGCGAGAGTTTTCTGATGTGTTTCCCGATGAGCTGTCGAGATTACCATCCAGTCGGGAGGTTAACTTCAGCATTGATGTATTACCGGGTACCGAGCCAATTACCAAGGCTTCGTACTGGATGGCACCTATGGAGATGACAGAGTTGAAGAAACAGTTGAACGAGTTGGTGGAGCAGGGATTCATTCGCCGTAGCGTTTCACCATGGGGAGCGCCAGTACTCTTCGTGAAGAAGAAGGATGAGACTATGCACTTGTGCATCGATTACCGAGGGCTCAACCATGTGACTATCAAGAATCGGTATCCATTACCGAGGATTTACGAGTTACTAGGCCAGTTACAAGGAGCCCAGTGGTTTTCGAGGGTTGACCTATGATCCAGATATCATTAGACTCGGGCCAAGGAGGATGGTGTGCAGAAGATGACTTTTCGGACCTGATAAGGACACTTTGAGTTTGTGGTTATGCCTTTCGAGCTCACAAAGCTGATGAACCGCGTGTTCATGGATTATCTGGATGTGTTTGTCACCATCTTCATCGATGACATTCTCATCTATTCGTCGGATCCGCAGACGCATGAGGAGCATATGCGGAAGATATTGTGGAGGCTGAGAGAGAACCGGCTGTACGCAAAGTTCAGTAAGTGCAGCTTTTGGTTGTAGGAGATTGAATTTCTAGGACACGTGGTATCGGCCCATGGTATTCAGGTCGGCCCAGCCAAGATCGAGGCCATCATGGAGTGGCAGTCTCTGACTTCTACGACGGAAGTCAGGAGCTTTTTGGGACTTGGTGTCTGCTACCGGCGATTCATCGAAGGATTCGCCAAGATAGCACGACGTTTTCATGAAACTGACGGGGAAGAACGACAGGTTCGAATAGACGACAGAGTGTGAGGAGAGCTTCAGAGAGTTGAAACGGAGATTGACATCAGCGTCGATCCTGTCATTACCACGGTCGGAAATGCTATACTAGATATACACTGACGCGTCCAAGCACGAACTTGGTTGCGTATTGATGCAAGAGGGACACGTGATTGCTTAGCGTCGAGGCAGTTGAAGAAGCACGAGGAGAACTACCCGACACATGATATGGAGTTAGCAGTGATAGTTCACACACTGAAGATTTGGAGATCGTATCTGTACGGGGAGAAGGTTAAGCTCAACACAGACCATAAGAGTTTGACTTATGTAATTTCTCAGAAGGATCTAAATCTGAGACAACGGAGATGGTTGGAGTTGATTGCGGATTACGATTTAGAGATAGCCTATCGTCCTGGGAAAGCAAACGTAGTGGCCGACCCTCTTAGCAGGAAGAAGATCTTAGCGGCCATACGTGTTGTCGCATCATCTCGCAGCAACGCCATCGAGTTGACTGCGATATTAGGACATCTATCATTGGCACCCAAGGAATCGATGCCGACTTTGATAGAGCGGGTGGTCATGGGACAGCGTGGCGATCCATTGCTTGCTCGGTACATGGATCACATCGAGGAGTATAGCCTCAAGGGATACCGTATCGACGAGCAGGGAGAACTACGATTGGGGAACCGACTATGCGTGCCAGATAATCAGGAGTTGAGATGGGAGATTCTATCAGAGGCACATCAAACGAGATTGGCGATACATCCGAGGGCTAGCAAGATGTATCAGGGTTTACGACAGCGTATACTTGGCCGAGGGTCAAGAGAGATGTGGCGGATTACGTAGCGAGATGCCTCACTTGTCAGCAGGTGAAGACAAAGCGACAGATGTCGGGAGTTAAGCTACAACCGCTGGAGATACTAGAGTGGAAGAGTGATTCGATCGCCATGGATTTCATGGTCGGATTACCACTCACACCGAGCAAGAAGAACACCATTTGGGTAGTCGTGGATCGACTAACCAAATCCGCTCATTTCATTCCTATCCGTCAGGAGTATCCCATCGAGCGGTTGGCATAGATTTATATAGATGAGATCGTGCATCTACATGGAGTCCCGAACGAGTTCATATCCGACAGAGACGCTCGATTTACATCTTGTCTATGGAAGGCGATACAGGAGGCACGAGGACGAAGCTCAAGATGAGCACGACATATCATCCTCAGATAGACGGTCAGTCAGAGCGGACTATACAGACTCTAGAGGACATGCTCAAAGCTTGTATCATGGAGTGGGGACCTCCTGGGATCGGTACATGACGTTGTGCGAGTTCACATACAACAACAGTCACCATACGAACATCGGAGTATCTCCATACGAGGCTTTGTACCGGAGACTGTGCAAGACACCGCACTGTTGGACGGAGATCGGAGAACGCTGTGAATTCGGGCCGGGGATTATTTGAGGAGACCACAGAGGTGATATGGAGGATTCACGCCCATCTAAAGATGGTGCAGGATCGACATAAGTCATACACAGAATCGATTGAGGTAAGCGTTCTAATGTTTCTACAAGATAATGCATGATAGGTTTTTGGGTTTTATAAAATTTTTGTTTTTCACCCGCTGCGCAAACCCTAGAACCGATCTCTTAGGAATTAGATTCGCTCTAGAGATCCCAAGAATACCAACAGTGGTATCAGAGCCTGGTTTCATTGTATGATTTTTTTAGAACCCGATCACGCACGTTATAGGATTTGAATCGTTTGAATCCGTATTTGTTTTGATGCTATGCATGATTTGATTGTGGATCTAGAGTAGATTTTCTATTCATTGTTGCATAGTGTGCAAGAGGTTCGAATTCTAAGCTCGCAGGCGAGAAACGGATCGAATTTCGGTCTGAAATGGGGTCGAAACGACGAAAACTAGATCTGATCACGTTTTTCGCCTGGACTGATCGGTCTGGGGTTTCGCGTGTCGGTTGGACCGACAGATCTAGAACGAACGGTCCACGTTTCAAGGTTAGACCAAAAATTTTGGTTCTTCGTTTCGGGATCTGGTTTCGTTGCTTAACCCGATCAACTGTGATTCAGAATAGCATGATTTGTTCGTTTGGATGGTCCATAGTGAATGAATGCATGTAACCTAATCAAGATATTAGATATGCTTGATTGAGTGGGAGCTTCAGGATTGGGATTACATAATCGAATGAATGGTCTATTCGGATTATGTAATACATCTGATCAAGGAACAATAGTTGTACAATCGTTGCACAGAAATCGGTTAGATCTAGGAGCTCTACGAGTAAAGCACTTGTCAAGGCCTCGATCGTACGTGTCATTGGCCATGCCAAAGCTGAGTGTGCCGTGCTATCTTGGTGAGGCAAGATGGAGAAATGGTAGTTCTCATAGCTTGAAAGTAGATGCTTGATCTAAGTATGGTTTTAAAAATCCCTTTTTATGTAATACTAAGCGTGTACCTTCCATTACATGAGCACTTGTCAAGGCATCGATCGTCCGTAACACGGGTCATGCCAAAGCTCAGCGTGCCGGATTATCTTTGTGAGGCAGGGTGGAAAATTGTGGTTCCCATAGCTTGAATATGGTTTACCTTAGGTTAAGTTGTCGAGTTTGACTTGAGACTTAACGGTACAGATGAGACGAGTATGCAATGATATTTGATATCATAGTCTCAAAAAAGATCTAAGAGTCACATTGGATGTGATTGACATTAGATGTCT
>NW_010967002.1:66726-72621 GCF_000463585.1 Tarenaya hassleriana
CTCTCGTGGCATTGGCCGCAGGCTCTGGTAGTAGAGCCCCTTCCAGGACGTACGACTTCTTATCGTACTTGAGAACTATTCTCAAGTTACGATACCAGTCCAAGAAGTTCGTCCCGATCAGCTTATCCTTCTCAAGGATAGATCACATTGTCAAACTCGGTACGCTACCGGTTGACGCCATGTCCTACAGAAAAAGACAAAACAGAACGAACAAAACAAAGTGCAGATTCTATCAATGATCTACTACCAGCTAGTCCATCATCAATCAATGACAATATAGATGTACATACAAGCTATATTCCCATAAAGAAAAATAACTCTACAATAATTTTCTATATGGGACTAAGATATCGTTGCACAGAAATCGGTTAGATCTAGGAGCTCTACGAGTAAAGCACTTGTCAAGGCCTCGATCGTACGTGTCATTGGCCATGCCAAAGCTGAGTGTGCCGTGCTATCTTGGTGAGGCAAGATGGAGAAATGGTAGTTCTCATAGCTTGAAAGTAGATGCTTGATCTAAGTATGGTTTTAAAAATCCCTTTTTATGTAATACTAAGCGTGTACCTTCCATTACATGAGCACTTGTCAAGGCATCGATCGTCCGTAACACGGGTCATGCCAAAGCTCAGCGTGCCGGATTATCTTTGTGAGGCAGGGTGGAAAATTGTGGTTCCCATAGCTTGAATATGGTTTACCTTAGGTTAAGTTGTCGAGTTTGACTTGAG
This sequence comes from Tarenaya hassleriana, assembly GCF_000463585.1. Lineage (NCBI taxonomy): Eukaryota > Viridiplantae > Streptophyta > Magnoliopsida > Brassicales > Cleomaceae > Tarenaya > Tarenaya hassleriana. Next base: position 67,452 of record NW_010967002.1, read on the forward strand.
ACTTAACGGTACAGATGAGACGAGTATGCAATGATATTTGATATCATAGTCTCAAAAAAGATCTAAGAGTCACATTGGATGTGATTGACATTAGATGTCTTCTTAAATAGCGTAAGGCTGAGTGTAACAACTCATTCTTATGTGAAATACGTATCTTAGTCCCATATAGAAAATTATTGTAGAGTTATTTTTCTTTATGGGAATATAGCTTGTATGTACATCTATATTGTCATTGATTGATGATGGACTAGCTGGTAGTAGATCATTGATAGAATCTGCACTTTGTTTTGTTCGTTCTGTTTTGTCTTTTTCTGTAGGACATGGCGTCAACCGGTAGCGTACCGAGTTTGACAATGTGATCTATCCTTGAGAAGGATAAGCTGATCGGGACGAACTTCTTGGACTGGTATCGTAACTTGAGAATAGTTCTCAAGTACGATAAGAAGTCGTACGTCCTGGAAGGGGCTCTACTACCAGAGCCTGCGGCCAATGCCACGAGAGCCGTCAAGGATGCTTGGTTGAAGCACCAGACTGACGACATTGAGATCTCCTGTCTCGTGTTGGGAAGCATGGCCCCGAATCTGCAGAGGCAATTTGAGGAAAAGAGCGTGTTTGATATGATCAATCAGCTCAAGACCATGTTTGAGGAGCTAGCGCATACTGAAAAGTACAACACACTGAAAGCTCTGGTGAAGACGGAGATTGTTGGGGTTCACTACGTCGCTACGGGTTCCTAGCATGCGATCTCATCGTTTTAGGGTTTGGTTACTAGGTTTCATGCAGCGGAAGGAAAATCTAAACCTAGTCAAACGTCACATGCAACCAAACTTCCGAAAAACCCGTATAATCGTGTATATCATCGTAGGAATCGAATACTTACCTCTTTCCTGAAGATACGAAAGTAGCAGTCGATCCGGGCCTGTTTTAATCACATAGGACTGAAGTTACAGTCCCTCTACACGTATCCACACCGACGGAAAGGATTCCAAACGTTTTGGAACTGATCTGCTAGGATCTGTGAAGTGAATAGGGTTTCCAAGACGTGGGATCAAATCCCGGGAACTAGAATCTCAAAAGAAACGATTTTCTTTTGTGTTCTAGGACTGTCAAGGAGTTCAGAAAGTCTCTCTCTCTATTGGGACGGCGTTCCCTAACTTATTTGTTAAGTCTGAAACCCTAATCCTTGCAAAAGGAAAATTTTCGCCGAGATTTGACTCGGATCAAGTCATACCTTTGACTCGGTCGAGTCAAAACGAATCAGCCCAATCCATTTAGATTTGACTCTGTCCGAGTCAAAACTTTGACTCGGTCGAGTCAAAACATCAGCCAAGCCCAAAAACATTTTCTGGGCTTCGACTCGCATATGCACCTAAACAGAACTGACTCGGTCCGAGTCAAATACTGACTCGGTCCGAGTCAAAAGGCTGAGACCGTTTCTCGACACTCGATTTGATCCAAAACCGTTTGTTCGGTCAAATCTAAGTCTTCCTTTCTGATACTTCACATGTAAGTCCATCCTTAATGGTATGTGACCCTGTAGACCCATTCGCAGTGACAGCAGCCTCGAGAACCATTCCCGATCTACAAGTCATGGTTAGGCTCTAGCAAGACGCCATGACCACCCACGTTGAATTGAGTTTGAGGTGATCTAACCAAGGCAGTAACAACTCAAATTCTGATCATTTGTCTCACGATATCATATGTTGAACAAGGGCATGGTTTGAGCCACCCTTCAAGTTCAACCGCTTTCTCGTCTTGGCAAATCAACTAATAAAATAGATGCAACTTCATCTATAGCGTGGCCACGCATTTTCATAGTCCGATTTTCACGAGAAGGCCCAACGATATCTCTCCTGTTAAGGAGGTGACAAGTCCCGTATTGCATGTCTACTATCTCCATATGATTCGTGGACGTATCTGATCAACGCCGTTATAATCATCCGGTTAAAGACGACGTTTGACGTAGTCAAGACACGCCACTCCTCATATCAGATACTCTAGACATCTCAGGTCTAAGGATCCAAGAACGAACCGCTGTATGAGATTCAAGTCATGACTCTGTCCATGTGACAATCTCATGCGGGTCATCCAGTCACTCGTTCCCAACGAGTACCCATGATTGTGATATGCATCCCAATGCATCGATCACACCTCATGCTGGTCTTAATTCATCATTGTTCCCACAATGATAACTGATCAGGGAGTTTAGAATCATTCTCTAATGATTCAAGGATTCCGAAATACAACAAACATGCCAATCATATAACGGAAAATGTAATGCATTCATAAATCAATGAATCAATACAAAGTCAAAATGTCATATCCGGATCATCGTAGAGCATTACAACCAACAGAGATGCTGAAAGGCAGCTCTGTCAACACCCACGTCCTCAACATGAGAGCTCAAATTGAGGAACTTGAGCGTATGGGAGTGAAGCTCGATGGAGACTTGGCCGTGGACTTGATCCCGATGTCATTGTCCAAGGACTATAATCAGTTCGTTATGCAGTACCATATGCACGGGATGACTAAGAGCTTAGCCAAACTGCATGGGATGCTGAAATCAACCGAGCAGGATATCATGGTCCCTAAGACTGTGCTTGTTGTTGAGGAAAACTCCAGCAAGAAGCAGCATGGTAAAGCGAAAAAGAAGGCGGCGAAAAAAGCAAAAGTTGCCTCTATGCCTAAGCCTAAGCCCGATAAGGGTGACTGTCATTACTGCGGAGTGTTTGGACACTGAAAGCGTAATTATCACCTTTATTTGGAGGATCTGAAAGATAAGAAGCTTGGTGAAGCTTCTGCCTTAGGTATTCATGTTATAGAAGCTAACATCTGTACTACATCTTCGTGGGTATTGGATACCGTAAGTGCCTCACACATTTGTTGAAATGTGCAGGGACTAAGAAGAAGTAGGATGCTAGCAAAGGGAGAAGCAGATCTGCGCGTCGGAAATGGAGCAAGAGTTGCTGCATTGTGTGTTGGCGTTTATGATTTGCATCTTCCTTCTGAACTTGTTTTAGAATAAGTAATTGTTACTATGTGCCTGCGATTAGCAAAAACATCATTTCTATTTCATGTCTGGATTTGGATGGTTTTCGATTTGTGATTGAGAACTCGAGTTTGATGATTTATCGAGACAGTATTTACTATGGTAATGGTTATCTGGTGAATGGTTTATACGTCTTGAATGATCAGCCTTCGAACTTTATACACGCCTTGGCTACGAAGTAGAAATCTCGATGAAGTGATGGAACCAAAGATCAATCACTGGCACTCTCTTGGAGGCACTCGAACTCAATCTCGGTTAAACAATGGATTTCGAAGTGGAAATGGTATCTAGCTCAATCACCGGCACTTTCAAGGCTCTCGAATTCAAGCTAGATAGAATATGGATGGAGATTGGATCGGAAGAATGATAGAAACCTCGGACAAACCAAGGGTAATCTCGGACATACCAAGATAGGGCTCTCGGACACACCAAGAGAGAGAATTGGACAAACCGAAAGGGGAGCAAACTTTAGCTCGAAAATAAACTCTTTGATTAAGCAAATCTGATCTCAAATGAGTTCTTACAACATATTTATAGAGGATTAAGTAGGTAGCAACAGTTAGAATTACATTAATGCAAGTCTACATGCAAGAGGGGTAGGAGCCTTAGCATTAAATAAGGTGGTTGGGAAGAAACTAGCTATTGGAAAATGCCTTGCTGTCCAAGAAGCTTCCTTTGCTTGAATGACTTGAGAGTGAAGTAACTTAGGCTTGTAATATGGGGATATTTCGTGCCTTGCTTGATCCGACAAACGGGAGGTAAGTGTCTTCGTTCCGTAGACCGCATAATGGTCGATTGATGGTAGCGATGAGAGTGAGACGAAGGGCTAGAACTTTAGCACGAGTAAGGGATGCCTTGGGCCGAGAATAGAAGTGTGCATCCTTCGGATTTTGTACAGCCATTCGTGACTCATCTCGGATGATGATCTCTTTGTGATCGGGTGGGACGTCATTCTCCGGTTGAGCTCCTAGCTCCATGCGATCCGGTTGAGCTCCAAGTTTCATAGGATCCAAGCTTTCGTCCATGCTCCCGCTCCAAGCTATCATTAGCTCCTTGCGTTCTTTTATCACCAAGATATAGTTGGATGCATCGCTCGGGATTCCAAGGTGTTGGTTTGGTGCTCTATGATGTACTGTTTATGAGCTATGATTATGATACATTTGATGTATTGACACTTTCTATAGTTTTATGGATTAGTGTTTGATTCATTACGTATTATGCATGCTTTAATATGTTGTGAAATCCGTGTATCATTATGAATGATACTAAACTCCCTAGTCTTGTGTCGTTGTGGGAACAACGACATAATAAGACTAGTATGATGTGTGATAGATGATCATAGGATTGATCATAGGTATTGGATACGATCACCGTCCTAGGTATTCGTTGGAGAACGGAATACTGGATTGACCCGCATGAGATTGTCACATGGATTAGCGTCATGACTTGAATCTCATGTGACGGTTCCATGATTGGATCCTAAGACCTGAGATATCTACGGAATCCAACATGAGGAGTTGCGTGCTTTGATTACGTCAAACGTCCTGCGTAACAGGAGGATTATAAAATGATTCCGGTTGATGATCCTTTTGTATCGCGATATCATATGTCGAACATAAGGCATGGACAAGCCACCTTATCTGATTCGACTGCTTTCTCGTTCACTGAGTTCGACTGTCTGAAATAGACGACGTTCGTCTATAGTGCGGCCACACATTTCTACAGTCTCGCTCACACGAGGGGCCCAGCGATATCTCTCTCTTTTACGAGAGGTACAAATCCCATCTTGACTATCTACAATCCAACACATGATTCGTTTCGTACCTGATACACGCCTTTATAATCCTCCTGTTACACAGGACGTTTGACGCAACTCCTCATGTTGGATTCCGTAAATATCTCAGGTCTTAGGATCCAATCATGGAACCGTCACATGAGATTCAAGTCATGACGCTAGTCCATGTGACAATCTCATGCGGGTCAGTCCAGTATTCGTGATAAGAACCCTAATTCGAAATAGACTTTGGGTATCCGACTTTTGACAAAAAGGAGAGAGTTTTTGGAGATCCAAAAAGGTGTTCTAAGTCTCGAGATTTCTCGGTGCACAAATCGAATAGAGAT
>NW_010967002.1:72846-73202 GCF_000463585.1 Tarenaya hassleriana
TTCTACGATTTCAATAGAAGCATGGTTCTAGGGTTTATCAATTTTGTTTTATATCCGCTGCGCAAACCCTAGAATTGATCTCTTAGGAATAGGATTCGCTTTAGAGATCCCAGGAAACCCAACAGTGGTATCAGAGCCTGGTTGCTCTGTTTTGATTTCGTAGAACCCGATCACGCACGTTTTAACGAACACATAAATTGAAACAGACCCCGGATCGATTGAGGTAAGCGTTCTAACGTTTCTACATGATCATGCATGATAGGTTTTAGGGTTTTATCAAATTTTGTTTTACATCCGCTGCGCAAACCCTAGAACCGATCTCTTAGGAATAGGATTCGCTCATGAGATCCCAGGAA
>NW_010967003.1:0-746 GCF_000463585.1 Tarenaya hassleriana
CAAATGCATATGCATTAACAGAAGTGATATTGAGATTTTGTTAGGGTAGCATTTCACTTCAGACGGGTAAGAGAACGCAATTCTATTTATTTTTTTTTGTAAAATAAATCTTAAATTTTAAATTTTTTTATAATATCATAAAAAAGATTAAAACTACAATTTTTATCAACAAATATTTCAGGCCATTCTACATATTCATGTATATTAATTACACAATGAAATTATTAGTTTTTTTAATTAAACAAGTTTAAATTTAGAATGAAAAAAGATGAAGAGAGACTGACGTTGAATGCGAGGTATAGAGAGAAACGAGTAAATCGTAATTTTTATTTTTCCAAAAATCCATGGTTTATGTTGTTTTTATAATGAAGAAATGAATGGAATAATATATATATATATATAATATGTTTAGCAAGAGCATTAGGTCACAATATATGGAGAAAACGAAATTCGAAAATTTTTTATGGTACAAGAAGGACATTAGAAGAGATGCGCATGCACATCGACAACATGATTCGTGATATCTTCCTCTCGGCTCAAAAGGGGAAATATGATACTGGTAACATTATGTTACAGGATTGATATTACATGTTTGAAAGTTGATTACTAGGGGGTTATTATCTGAATATTGCTGCGTAGTTAGTTTTTAACTAATCGTTGGGTAAAGAATATACAGTCTGAGTACTACTGTTGGTCTTGGATGCAGCCATGCTGATTTTGTAAACAATATTTTTTGGTTAATATAA
>NW_010967004.1:0-249 GCF_000463585.1 Tarenaya hassleriana
TAGGTTGGAGCGCTAGGACACTCCCTCTCGAGGTGGAGCACGTGCACTCACGTGTCTCTTACTCTCGGTGGAGCATTCTTAGATGACTAGGAGCGTCTTCACGGGACAAAACCGTGGGACAATTCTAGTTGGCAGGTTAGGGTCCGTGGGTAGAAGTCACATACCTAGGTAGTGTAGACTTTACGGGGATCCGGGGCTAGGTTGTCTAGCAGATTCGGTAGTATGACTCAGGTTAGTCTCGGGGGTAGT
>NW_010967004.1:477-746 GCF_000463585.1 Tarenaya hassleriana
TCGGGAGGTAGAGTTACTAATGGAAGTAAAAGGGAAGCGACAGCGTGCTAGGGTTGTTGGCGTAGGTTCTTCGGTGTTTTCCCATTTGCAGGTTTTGCAGGGATTTGCAGAAGAAGGTGGAGATTTGTTGAATGTCTTCGGCAAATTCTCTGTATGAAGAAGAGGGTCTTGAAGCCTTGGAACCAAAGAGAGGTTTTCAGAAGCACGGAGGGGCAATTCCGTCATTGCTATTGTTTTAATGAAACCCTAAGGGTTCCTCTTTTGTTTTC
>NW_010967005.1:0-746 GCF_000463585.1 Tarenaya hassleriana
AGAAGTTCGAGAACCACAAATAGTCGAAGAACCGAGTGAACAGGTCGAAACAGTTCGACCTATATCACAAGTTATTGAGACAACACCTACTAGTGAACCTCGGAGATCTGGTAGAATTCGCCAAGAGCCCACAAGATATGGTTTTCTTGTGACTGGAAACGACGAACTCATGTTGTTAGAACATGACGAGCCTACGTCGTATTCAGAGGCTGTGGCGAGTTCCGATTCCGAGAAATGGCACCAGGCCATGGAGTCTGAGATGCAGTCCATGTACGACAACAAAGTATGGACTTTGGTCGACTCATTTGATGGTATTAAGACCATTGGATGTAAGTGGGTTTTCAAGAAGAAAACCGACATGGATGGCATCGTGCATACCTATAAGGCACGACTCGTCGCGAAAGGGTTTCGTCAGATTCATGGTATAGACTATGATGAAACCTTTTCACCAGTCGTGATGCTTAAATCCATACGGATTCTGCTAGCCATAGCTGCGTATTATGACTACGAGATATGGCAGATGGACGTCAAGACCGCATTCCTTAACGGAAATCTGCTCGAGGATGTGTATATGACACAACCGAGGGCTTTGTCGATCCTAAGAGTCCGCGAAAAGTATGCAAACTTCAGAGATCCATTTATGGACTGAAGCAGGCTTCGAGGAGCTGGAATCTTCGATTTGACGAGTGATGAGGACATCGGATCTAACAACATCTCGTAAAGAAGATCTTGGCGGAAGCATACAC
>NW_010967006.1:0-746 GCF_000463585.1 Tarenaya hassleriana
TTTTGAGAGAATTATTTTCATCGGGGAAAAAAATATTTTTTATATGAAAAACAATTTTTTTATACGTGAGAACTATTTTTTATCCGGACAAAAAACGTACACTTCCGAATGAAAAACAACTCTTTCGGAAAAAAAATAGTTCTTCCGCATAAAAAAACAAACTTTTCCGAACGAAAAACAGATTTTTCCGGACAAAAAACAGCCCTCCTGGACAAAAAACAGTTCTCTCGGACAAAAAAAAAGATTCTTCCGGACAAAAACAAACTCTCCCGAAGAAAAACAGTTCTCCTGGATAAAAAAAAATTCTCCGGACAAAAAACAAACTCTCTCGGACGAAAAACAGACTCTCACAGACGAAAAACAGTTCTCCCGGATAAAAAACACTTTCATGGACAAAAAACACACTGTAACGGACAAAAAATAGTTCTCCCAGATAAAAACAGACTCTCCCAGATGAAAAAACAGTTCTTCCGGATTACCCGGATTACACAGTTTCTAAAAAAATATGTTTTTTATACTGCACATTTTTCGAGACGCTAAATGATAATATTAAAATTATACTTGTCAAAAATTTATAAAAATGTATAGTTTTCAAAGGATAGAAAAAAAAGGTATAGATTTCTAAACATATCATGTTTTTATGACAATTAGCCAACAAACCCTAAAATTTATACAAAATTTAATCAACAATAATATAAATTTTTTCAACAATTTCTAAAGAAAAAAGAAAAAAAGAAAAAAAAAAA
>NW_010967007.1:0-547 GCF_000463585.1 Tarenaya hassleriana
AAAATAAATATTTAAAAATAGAATGAATAATTTATTTTATTTTTAAATATTTATTTTATTTTTTATTAAATATTATATGTATTTATATATTTATTATATATATATTAATTAATATAATATATAATAAACAAAATTAAAATTAAAATATTAAAATAAAAAATTATTCAAATATTACAGAAAATTAAAATTAATTGGCACTACAAGTTTCTTCATCTTCACTGGTCCCGAGATTACGTGCCGTCGTTTCTGCTCTCGAACTCGGCGGCATGTTGTGGAGTGGGTGATCACCTCACATAACCTCAATAATTTGTTCGAGGTTACTCACTTGTTGCCTCATCGCTGCAAGATGTTGTTCGAGTGTCTCGATCCGCCGTTGTTGTTCGAGATCACTCTGTATACCGGAAGAAATTGCAGCACTGAAATCATCAAACAAATCTCTCTACAATCCTCCGATCCATAGATGCAGCCTTATTTGGAGAGACCGAATGAAAAATGTATAAAATATTTAAAATAAATTTAAAATACTAAAATTTAATATTTATAAAAA
>NW_010967008.1:0-474 GCF_000463585.1 Tarenaya hassleriana
CTTATCCTTCAGATCCTCCAAATAAAGGTGACAATTACGCTTCCAGTGTCCAGACACTCCGAAGTAATGACAGTCACCCTTATCGGGCTAGGCTTAGGCGTAGAGGTAACTTTTGCCTTTTTCGCCCCCTTCTTTTTGGCTTTACCCCGCCGCTTCTTACTGGAGTTGTTCTCAACAGTAAGCACAATTTTCGGGACCACGATATCCTGCTCGGTCGATTTCAGCATCCCATGCAGTTCGACTAAGCTCTTAGTCATCCCGTGCATGTGGTACTGTATCGCGAACTGATTATAGTCCTCAGGCAATGACATCAGGATCACGTCCACGGCCAAGTCACCATCGAGCTTTACTCTCATACGCTCAAGTTCCTCAATATGAGCTCTCATGTTGAGGACGTGGGTGTTGACAGAGCTACTTCTCGGCATCTCCGTCTTCACCAGAGCTTTCAGCGTCTTGTACTTTTCAGTACGCGCT
>NW_010967009.1:0-745 GCF_000463585.1 Tarenaya hassleriana
TTTTTTTTCTAGTAATTTTAATATAAAAAATTATTAACTCAACAAATGATGAGCAAATATCATTATATATCAACTACATATTAGAACACAAAGGAGCTTGAATTGATTCGATACTAACATCAGTCATGAAATTGAATGCGAAGACGGGGCCACGAAGTTTTTGTGTCCAGAAGCTTGCTGTTGTTCGAACTGCAGTCCGCGACAATAGTTGGACGTTGTCGAGCGCAATATCAGGCAGGCAACAAGTATTCTTCACACTACACTTGACCATACGTCCACCGGCAGCTTCGGACGGACATGACCAACCACTTTGGATACGGGAACCCGATGATTTCAGGCCCATTTTTCTCGACGCACAAAACTTGAGACCAGACCAGGATTACTACAAAAAAAAAATGATCATTTCCAATAGGTAAATCTGTTGGAATCAATGTTTTCAACAGATTTCCAACGGATACGTTGTTAGAAATCGACATTTGTTGCGCAACCGTTGAAATTTTCAACGGATTATTCTGTTGAAAAATCCCGGCGGATTTTCCAACCGTAATACGTGGGATTTTCCAACAAATTTTCCAACCGCAATCCGTTGGAATTTTCCAACCGAATTTTCAACCGAAATCCGTTATAATATTTCAACAAAAAATTCAAAACATATTCTAGATCCCGACTCGGACCTCAATCCTAGCCAACAACCACGACTCTAAATCGAACTCGAAACTCTGAAATTAAATCCATGAACTCATTT
>NW_010967010.1:0-745 GCF_000463585.1 Tarenaya hassleriana
CCCACGAGTGAGGCCCACTCTGATTTGGAAAAGTAGGCCCATATAATTAATTTTGAGCCCTTTGATGCTTACACTTTGGGCCCTCTATTTTCATTTACATTTTGCTTTTGGGCCTATAGAATTATATATATATATATATATGTACGTATCCTAAATTTGCAGTTGGGATATGGTATGCTTGTTTCTTCTTTCTGTCTTTGTTCATTTACGATTATTCACAGCTCAAAGCCCATTGCTTTCATCGATCATCCATTCGAAGCCCATTAGCTGATTCGCGGGAGCTACTTCATGTAACTGTAAGTAAAACGGCGTCGTCCGGTAGAGCGCGGGCAATTTTCCACGTGGCGGTACTTTATTGGCTGAAACAATCACAGACTGAAACTCCGATTACACGTAACCAGAATTCTGCGTTTCGAATTCTAGTTCGGCGGAAGAAGAACGAAAGCATAAGCGAACGAGAGACGAAGAAGAAGAGTTCAGCCGATCAGAAGGGAAGGGGACCTTCGTCTACTCGAAATTGGTGGATTGTCGTTGTCAACGAGGTTGAAGGGAACCTAGGAATTGAAGATCTCGGAGAGATCCGATTCTCTCCTGATCTGCATTTCCATGGCCCTTCAGAGTTCGAAGCTTTTTTTCGTATTGTTCGCCCTTTCCTAAGCAATCGACGTCCTTGCCGGGTAAGCGTTCTTCCTATACTTAACGAGCATCGATGCGCGTGTTCTGGTGGGAAATGTGTGCATATATG
>NW_010967011.1:0-7201 GCF_000463585.1 Tarenaya hassleriana
TACCCAGTTCCGGAGGTAATCCAAGACGGTATGCAACAGCTCCCACTCTTGCGATCACGGGATAAGGTCCGATGTAACGCGGCTTCAGCTTCCCGCTCTGCCCGAACCTCGCATGGCCCCGCATAGCCTGCACCCGAAGAAAAGCGTAATCCCCGACCTCAAGCTCGAAGTCCCGACGTCGTCGATCGGCGTACGACTTCTGTCGGTCCTGCGCCGTCTTCAGATGGGCGCGGATCCTCCGTATCACCTCGGTGGTTTCCTCCACAATCTCCGGCCCAAACTCTCGCCGTTCCCCGATCTCCGTCCAGCACAACGGTGTCTTGCACGGCCTCCCGTACAAGGCCTCGTATGGAGACACTCCGATGCTCATGTGATGGCTGTTGTTGTACGCAAATTCGCACAACGTCATGTACTGGTCCCACGGAGCTCCCCACTCCATAATACATGCTCGGAGCATGTCCTCTAGAGTCTGTATCGTCCGCTCCGACTGACCGTCCGTCTGGGGGTGATATGCTGTGCTCATCTTGAGCTTCGTTCCCAGAGCCTCCTGTATCGCCTTCCACAGTCGTGATGTGAATCGGGCGTCTCGGTCGGAGATGATCTCGTTCGGAACCCCATGTAGACGCACGATCTCTCAAGCGTGGTAAAGACGGATTGTTCAGACGTTGTATACCCGAGGAAGAAGTTCAGCGAGTGATTTTCCATTGTCATTCTTCAGACTATGTCGGTCACTTCGCTAGTTCGAAGACAGCCTCCAAGATCCTTCAAGCAGGTTTCTACTGGCCCTCTCTATTTAAAGATGTTCACCGGTTTGTTTCTTCTTGTGATGCATACCAGCGCACTGGTAACATCTCCCGACGTCATGAGATACCTCAGCAGTTCATCCTGGAAGTCGAACCTTTCGATGTCTGGGGGATCGATTTTATGGGCCCATTCCCTCCTTCTTGTGGGAATCTCTACATATTGGTTGACGTCGATTATGTGAGTAAATGGGTCGAAGCGATTGCCAGTCCAACGAACGACTCTAAAGTCGTCTCACGGATGTTTCAGAGAGTACCGCGTGTTATAATCAGCGATGGAGGGACTCATTTTGTGAACCGAGTCATTGAGAATCTATTGAAGAAATACGGGGTTCAACATCGAGTTACTACTCCTTATCACCCGCAGACTAGTGGTCAGGTCGAGATCTCTAACCGAGAGATCAAATCTATTCTGGAGAAAACCGTATCCCGTTCTCGCAAAGACTGATCACAGAAACTCGTTGACGCGGTCTGGGCCTATCGAACCGCTTTCAAGACTCCTATTGGTATGACTCCTCTCCAGCTGGTATACGGGAAAGCCTGTCATCTGCCGGTTGAATTGGAACATAAGGCGTTATGGGCTATCAAAACTCTGAATTACGATCTGAAAGCCGCGGCGGAAAAGCGCGTATTACAACTCCATCATCTCGAAGAAATCCACCTAAATGCCTACGAGAATGCAAAAATTTACAAGGAGCGTACTAAACGTTGGCATGATCGCCACATCATTCATCGATCTTTCCAGGTAAACGATCGTGTCCTTGTCTTCAATTCTCGATGACGTTTTTCCAGGTAAGCTCAAATCCCGTTGGTCTGGTCCATTCGCAATCAAACATGTCGCTGACCATGGTGCAATCGAACTTTGGGGCTCTGACGGTAAAGCGTTCAAAGTAAATGCTCAACGGGTAAAGCTATACAATCCCGACGAACCGTCTTCTGAGAGAGGCATTCTCCCTCTCTCTGATCCCTCCCCAGCTTGATACCACTACGGTCCTTGTGCTCACGACCTTAAACGAGCACGTTCGGGTTTCTCCCGAACCCGTATCCTTTTTTTCCGCATATTTATTTCTCCCGCTTTTATCTATTTATTTATTTATTTATTTTTATTGTTTTATATTCTCCACTTTTCCTTGCACACTCACTCTCGATACAGGGAATTTCGATCTTTCCCTCCATCTGCCGCTCAGGCCCACGAACTGATCGTTTCCTGATCCAGCCAAACGATCGGTTCCTTCTCATACTCATGGAATGCTGCTCAGTGTCACGAACCGATCAGTTCTGTATGTATACAAACGATCGGTTCATAGTTTCCCATGCTTATCACGTGCGAAAAGGGTGAAACGATCGGTTCTTACTTAGCAGAAACGATCGTTTCGACGGTAAGTTCGAGTGGCCCGACTGTAACCCTAACCCTCGTCTTCTTCACTTCCCCTTCGGCCCTCTCTCGCCATTTTCGCCATTTCTCCACGATTTCTACCAAAATTCGCCACCTCATTCACCAATTACCAACCCCCATCACCTCTCCTTTGTCGGATCTCTTCGACATCTCTCTCTCTCCCTTTGATTTCGCCGATCTGTCGAACCCGGTAAGTTTTCAAACCTCATACTCGCGTGAATACCCATTTGCATGATTTTCGCTGTATTTTAGGTCGATTTCCATGCTTATTCATCCTCTGTACTTCGATTTGGGTTGATCGATTTGTCATTAGTTTGCATTTGGCCATTTCCACACGACCTTCTTCCGGCAAATCTGTAGTTTCAGACGAGAACCGATCGTTTCTCTTTGATGAAACGATCGTTTTAGGTCTGTTTCATTTCGCGAAATTACAGACATCAGAACAGATCGGTTCGCCCTAAAGAACCGATCGGTTCGGCCATCAGAAGTTGAAATTTGCTCAGAAACTCTAACCGATCGTTTTCACCCTTTCTGAAACGATCGGTTCTGTCTTCTAACCCGACTTTTGATCACTTCCACGGTTGTTCATCGTATCAGAACACTCGTGTCTCCATCCTTATACTTCGCTTTATTTCCTTACATTCTAATCGTCGTTCTTATCTTTGTGTGCGCAGATGGCCCCTCGTCAAGAGCGATCACGTTCTACCGCCTCCTCGAGCGCACATTTTCCAGTCCTGGTCCGGAGCTGACCACGCCTGGTCCGGCGGACCGGGACTGGAACCTTCTTCTTCCTCGCGTTTTCTCCGATTTCAGCTCGATTTTTCTCACCCGAATCAATTCGTTATAGCTTCCAAACACTCATTTTTCACAGATTTACATCCCTAGACATGCTCTAAGTCTCAAACACGCAAGAAAATCTCGAATTGAACCATCAAACATTGAAAACGGGATTGCACAAATCCACTCAAGCCACTCACCTTGTTCTTGAGTTGGTCCGAGCTCGGGAGAGTTCCTCGCGGCTCCACACGGCGTGAGAAGCTCCGGGACACGTCTGGGCACGTCCCTCTTGGTCTCACCGAGCTCCCCTTGCCTCGGTTCGTCTCCTTTCTCCCTCTTTCCCCCGGATTTTCTTCTTCCTCCCCTTGCACCCGAAATGGTTTTTGGGAGAGATTGGGAGTTCGTTTTCTTCTGGAGTGGGGGACGAATTGGCTTTCTCCCAGGCTCATGGGCGAGCCTGCAACCTTTTCAAGGCGTGGGAGGTGGCAGGACGACAGCCAGCTCGCGGACTCAGGCGAAACTCGCGTCCCAAGACCGCAAGATGGAAGCTGGAAAAACTGTCGAGTCCCGGTCCGGCCGACCAGCAATTGGTCCGGCGGACCGGGATCAGTTTATTATTTTTTTTCCGATTTCTTCTCCCAGTCCGCCTGTCCAGCCCGAGTCCGGCTGAGTTCTTGGTCCGCCACCGACCAGGCCTGGTCCGGCGGACCAGGCTCTTTATTTTTTTTTTCTTTTTCCTTTTTCGTTTCTTCGTTCCTTCTCGATCTTTCCCGCGCGTGACGATCCTCGTGCCTCTCCTCGGCATTGTACTCTTTATTTTTGGTGATTTCATGACATCTCCCTTTAATTATTTATTTTTAAATAATTAAATATTAAATCGGGATTCGGGGTATTACAAATCCTCCCCCCTTAAAATGAATTCGTCCTCGAATTCAAAATTGCATGATGTCATCAATACTTCCTCGTACTCTGTCGTCCACTCAAATCTGACGTTCTTCCCTGTCCTCCTTGTCAAGGGTCGAGCGATTTTTAGCGAATCTCTCAACGAATCGCCGGTAATCGCCGGCTAGTCTCAAGAAGCTCCTGACTTCCGTCGCAAAAGTCGGGGGCTGCCACTCCATGACGGCCCCGATCTTTGCTGGATCGACCTGAATGCCTCGGGCCGATACCACATGTCCCAGGAATCCGATCTCTTGTAGCCAGAAGTTGCACTTACTGAACTTCGCGTACAGCCGGTTCTCCCTCAATCTCCACAATATCTTCCGCAGGTGTTCCTCATGTGTCTGCGGATCCGGCGAATAGATAAAGAGATCATCGATGAAGATGATGACGAACTCATCCCTGTAGTCTATGGACACACGGTTCATCAATTGCATGAATCCCGCAGGCGCGTTCGTGAGCCCAAAAGGCATGACCACGAACTCGAAGTGTCCACATCCCGTCCGAAATGCCGTCTTCTGTAGGTCATCCTCCTTGACCCGAATCTGATGATATCCGGATCGTAGATCGACCTTCGAAAACCATCGGGCTCCCTGTAGCTTGTCTAGCAACTCCTCAATCCTCGGTAGCGGGTACCGATTTCGATAGTCACTTGGTTGAGCCATCGGTAATCGATGCACAACCGCATACTCCCGTCCTTCTTCTTCACGAAGAGTACCGTTGTTCCCCACGGCGAAACGCTAGGGCGGATGAAACCCTGCTCCACCCACTCGTTCAGCTGCTTCTTAAGTTCGGCCCTCTCCGTAGGTGTCATCCGATACGGAGGCCTGGAGTAGAACATCTATACTAAAGTCCACTCCCCGACGGGGCGGTAGTTCTGGCAGATCGTCAGGGGACACCTCTGGAAGCTCCCGGACAATGGCCGCATCCTCCAGTCTTCTCCTCCGATCCCTGTGTAGCTGTAATGACTACCGGAACGCTTCGTGGCTCGTTCTGATCATCTTCTTGGCTTTCAGCACCGATGATGATCGGGTCTGTTGCCGGCGCTCCTCGACCTCGGAACTCGAACCCTCCGCATTCATCCGCAACACGATTGTCCTCTTAGGCGACCAGTGTAGGATTGGTACCTCATCAACCAGTTCATGCCTAAAATAATGTCGAATCTTCCGATGGGCACCTTGGTGAGATCCGCAGCCAGTAGACGACTGCAAATCTCGAGGGGTACATTTCGTAGGATCCGTGCGCTGCTAACGCATCTCCGGTCGGTATGCGCACCACAAAAACATCCCTCGGTTCGATCTCTCCCATCTCAAGTCTCTCCGCTACTCCCGCACTCAGGAAGCTTTGGTTGCCCCAGTGTCAAACAATGTATAACAGGCAATTCCAGGGAGATATAGTGTACCTGCGATCGCGACGGCCTCGGCTTCATCCGGGTGAGCCGCCTCCTCTTCTCGCTCCAGTATCTCCCGCTCGGCACCGAGAGCGTAAACTCTCGGGGCAGCTCCAGTCCTAGCTGGGGGTCGGGGCGGTCTGTCTGCCTGGCCTGGTGGTCGCAGAGGCCTCGGTGCCACCGCCGGGGGGCCCATGGGTCTCGTCGGACAACGTGGCGCAATGTGTCCCGGCTGGTCTCCCACTGGCCCCCTAGCCATCGGTGGTGGTGGCGGCGCATGAACAGCCGGTGCCTTGCCCTTGTCACGCAGGTCGTGGTTCCGAGCGTTCTTCCCAGATGATCCCACACCGAGGTATCTCCCAGCGGGGCTACGCTCACGGATCTTCCCCTCATTCTCCTCTCGCTCTCCCCGTTCCACCTTTTCCAGCTGGGCGATGTACCGACTCAGTGTCGGGTACTCCTGGATCTCGATTCTCCTCCGCAGGTAGGGTCGGAGTCCCGCAACGAACTTCTGGATCCGTGACGCCTCGGTGGGCACCAGGTGCCCTCCATACTTCAGTAGGCGGGTAAACTCCGCCTCATAATCGCTGACGGTCATATCTCCTTGCTGCAACATGAGGAATTCTGTCACCCGGTACTCCCGGTACTTCCTTCTCCTGGTCCGCCTCCTCTTTTGGTCCGTCGGTGTGCAGTTCCTTTCAACACGTCTGGTCCGGCGGACCAGGCGTGTTCTTCACTCGGTCCGTCTGCTTCCTGGCTCGGCGGACTGCGCGTCCTCGGAACGCGTCTGGTCCGGCGGACCAGGTTCTGGTCCGGCGGACCAGGACGCGTTTTCTTGGTCCGGTCCGTCTCCTGGCTCGGCGGACCGCGGGGCTTCGGGACACGTCTGGTCCGGCGGACCAGGACTGGTCAGCCCCGGACCAGACGTGTTTTTTTTTCGCTCAGTCCGGACTGTCCTCTTCGGTCCGACTGACTCCACGTGTTTTTCCCAGTCTCGGTCCCGAGCTGACCACGCGTGGTCCGGCGGACCGGGACTGGGAACTTCGTCTTCCTCGCGTTTTCTCCGATTTCAGTCCGATTTTTCTCACCCGAATCAATTCGGGGTGGCCTCCAAATACCAATTAAACATGCATTTACATCCCTAGACATGTTCTAAGTCTCAAACACGCAAAGAAAATCTCGAATGCACCATTAAACATTGAAAACGAGATTGCACAAATCCAACTCAAGCCACTCACATGTTCTTGAGTTTGTCCGAGCTTGGGTGAGCTCCTCGTGGCTCCACACGGCGGGAGAAGCTCCGGGACACGTCTGGGCACGTCCCTCTTGGTCTCACCGAGCTCCCCTTGCCTCGGTTCGTCTCCTTTCTCCCTCTTTCTCCCGGACTTTCTTCCACCTCCCCTTGCACCCGAAATGGTTTTTGGGAGAGATTGGGATTTCGTTTTCTTCTGGAATGGGGGACGAAATGGCTTTCTCCAAGGCTCATGGGCGAGCCTGCAACCTTATCAAGGCGTGGGAGGCGGCAGGAAGACAGTCAACTCGCGGACTAAGGCGAAACTCGCGTCCCAAGACTGCAAGATGGCGAGCTGGAGATTCTGTCGAGTCCCGGTCCGGCCGACCAGGAGTTGGTCCGGCGGACCGGGATCAGTTTATTTTTTTTTTCCGATTCTTCTCCCAGTCCGCCTGTCCAGCCCGAGTCCGGCTGAGTTCTTGGTCCGCCACCGACCAGGCCTGGTCCGGCGGACCAGGCTCTCTTTTTTTTTTCTTTCTTCGTTCCTTCCCGATCCTTCCCGCGTGTGACGATCCTCGTGCCTCTCCCCGGCATTGCACTATTTATTTTTGGGTGATTTAGTGACATCCCTATTTAATTATTTATTTTTAAATAATTAAATATTAAAT
>NW_010967011.1:8047-11984 GCF_000463585.1 Tarenaya hassleriana
TTCCGGGCTTCAGTTTTTCCGAAATTAAACCGAATTAGGGTTAAATCACTTTATAAGAAAGAGATTAGAACCCTAATGAAGGGAGAGACTTTGAGCAGCCGATTTTCAGAGAATTCCAAGAGCTTTTGGTGAGATCCAAAGAGTTCAAGGAATTCAAAGTCTCGTTTTATCAAAGTGCACAAACCGAATAGAGATTCGAGTCCTAGCAGACAAGTTCCAACCGTTGGAATCCATCCCGAGGTGTGGATACGTGTAGAGGGCGAGGTAAACTTCCTCCCTAAGTGATCGGACGAATTCTTCAGTTGATACAGGCCCCGGATCGATTGAGGTAAGCGTTCTAACGTTTCTACGTTTCGATAGCAGCATGGTTCTAGGGTTTCATTAAATTTTTGTTTTATATCCGCTGCGCAAACCCTAGAATCGATCTCTTAGGAATAGGATTCGCTCATGAGATCCCAGGAAACTCAACATTCACAGGCTAATTTAATGCTCAACTGGGAGAAATACCACTTTATGGTTCGAGAAGGCATCGTTCTCGGACACAAAATTTCAGAAAGAGGGATCGAGGTCGACCGAGCTAAGATAGAAGTAATCGAGAAACTACCTCCACCTTGCAACGTCAAAAGCATACGCAGTTTTCTCGGTCATGCAGGTTTCTACAGGAGGTTCATTAAGGATTTTTCCAAGATCTCCAAACCTCTCACTGACCTGCTCTGCAAGGAAGCGTCATTCGAGTATACGGCTGAATGCAATATTGCATTCCAAACTCTGAAGAAAGCTCTGACATCTGCTCCTATCATTCAACCACCAAATTGGGATCTACCTTTCGAGATCATGTGTGACGCCAGTGATTACGCAGTTGGCGCAGTTCTTGGATAGCGAAAGGACAAGAAACTCCATGCTATTTATTATGCAAGTCAAACTCTGGACGATGCTCAGACGAACTACACCACAACAGAAAAAGAAATGCTTGCCATTGTTTTCGCGTTCGAGAAATTCAGATCATACCTTATCGGCTCCAAAGTGATCATTTACACCGACCACGCTACACTCAGGTATCTCCTGTCTAAGAAAAATGTTAAACCACGTCTTATCAAATGGACACTACTTTTACAGGAGTTTGACTTGGAGATTCGGGACAGAAAGGGTACAGAAAACGGTGTTGCTGATCATCTATCGCGACTACAGATTCCCGAGTCAATCCCGATCGACGACTCACTTCGGGACGAACAGATCATGGTCATATCCGTACAGTCCGACACACCTTAGTATGCTGACTACGTCAACTACCTGGTTAGTGGCCTCCTTCCTCCTGAGTTGAATTATAACGGGAGGAAGAAATTCCTCCATGACGTTCGTGATTTTTTCTGGGATGAGCCATTCTTATTCAAGCGAGGTAAAGACGGACTGTTCCGACGATGTATACCCGAGGATGAGATTCAACGAGTGATTTTCCATTGTCGCTCTTTAGACTACGCTGATCATTTCGCTAGTTCGAAGACAGCCTCCAAGATCCTTCAAGTAGGTTTTTACAGGCCCTCTCTATTTAAAGATGTTCACCGGTTTGTCTCTTCTTGTGATGCTTGCCAACGCACCGGGAATGTCTCTCGCCGTCATGAGATGCCTCAACAGTTCATCCTGGAGGTTGAACCTTTCGATGTCTGAGGGATAGACTTTATGGGCCCTTTCCCTCCTTCTTATGGACATCTCTACATATTGGTTGCAGTCGATTATGTGAGCAAATGGGTCGAAGCGATTGCTAGTCCAACGAACGACTCTAAAGTCGTCTCACGGATGTTTCAGAGAGTCATTTTCCCTCGTTTTGGAGTATCGCGTGTTATAATCAGAGATGGAGGGACTCATTTTGTGAACCGAGTCATCGAGAATTTACTGAAGAAATACGGGGTTCAACATCGCGTTACTACCCCTTATCACCCGCAGACTAGTGGTCAAGTCGAGATCTCTAACCGGGAGATCAAATCTATTCTGGAGAAAATCGTATCCCGTTCTCGCAAAGACAGGTCACAGAAACTCGATGATGCGGTCTGGGCCTACCGAACTGCTTTCAAGACTCCCATCGGTATGACTCCTTTTCAGTTGGTATATGGGAAAACATGTCATCTGCCGGTTGAACTTGAACATAAGGCGTTATGGGCTATCAAAACTCTGAACTACGATCTAAATCCCGCAGCGGAGAAGCGAATACTACAACTCCATCATCTTGAAGAAATCCGCCTAGATGCCTACGAGAATGCAAAAATCTACAAGGAGCGTATTAAACGTTGGCATGATCGCCACATCATTCATCGATCTTTCCAGGTAAACGATCGTGTCCTTGTCTTCAATTCTCGACTACAACGTTTTCCAGGTAAGCTCAAATCCCACTGGTCCGGTCCATTCACAATCAAGCATGTCGCCAACCATGGTGCGATCGAGCTTTGGGGTTCCGACGGTAAAGCATTCAAAGTAAACGCTCAGCGGGTGAAGCTGTACAACCCCGACGAACCGTCTTCCGAGAGAGGCACTCTCCCTCTCTCTGATCCCTCCCCAGCTTGACATCACTATGGTCCTTGTGCTCACGACCTTAAACGAGCACGTTTGGGTTTTTCCCGAACCTGTATCCTTTTTCCGCATATATATTTCTTTCGCTTTTATTTATCTATTTATTTATTTTTTCTTTATTTTATAATCTCCGTTTTCCTTGCACACTCACTCTCGATACAGGGTATTTCGATCCATCTCTCCACTTAAAGCTCAGGCTCATAAACCGATCGTTTCTGGTTCACACCAACCGATCGGTTCCTTCTCATGCTCGTGGAATGTTGTTCAGCATCACGAACCGATCGGTTGTATATCTATACAAACGATCGGTTCACACTTCCACATGCCTATCACGTGCGAAATAGTGAAACGATCGGTTCCCACTTATGAGAAACGATTGTTTCGACGGTAAGTTCGAGTGGCCCGACTTTAACCCTAAAACTTCATCTTCTCCATTCTTCTTTCGCCATTCCTTCCCGATTTCCACCGACATTCTCCATCTCATTCACTAGTTACTAATCCCCATCGCCTTCCTGCGTCGGGCCACTTCACCATCTCTCTCTCTCTCTTTGGTTCCACCGTTTTGTCGAATCCGGTAAGTTTTCAAAACTCATACTCACGTGAATGTCCATTTCAATGATTTTTCGCTATGCTTTAGGTCGATTTCCATGCTCATTCGTCCTCCGTACTTTGATTTGAGTTGATTGAGTTGCTATTGGTTTGCATTTGCCCATTTCCATGCGATTTTTCCGGCGAATCTGTTGTTTCAGGCGAGAACCGATCGTTTCTCTCTGATGAAACGATTGTTTCATGTCTGTTTCACTTCGCAAAACTACAGACATTAGAACAGATCGGTTCGTGCTTAAACGAATCGATCGTTTCGGCCATCAGAAGTCGAAATTCGCTCAGACACTCTACCCGATCGTTTTCATTTCTTCTGAAACGATCGGTTCTGTCTTCTAACCCGACTTTTGATCACTTCCACGGTTGTTCGTGTTGGGTTTTTCCAGGCTTAGTGCAACGGTTCCCGACCTGACACTAACCTAGTTCTAGGATCTAAGTGCAGCGGAAATTAAATTTATAATTTAATTAATCCTAGAATAGGAAAACACTAAGCATCGTGAATAAATGTAATAATAAACAAAAACGAATAATAAAGATCTCGAAGAGAGATACTGACCTCAAAGGCGAGACGGAGCCAAACGGCGATGGGCAAAACAGCCACTGAGAGTCGTCACAAAGGGCAACGACCTCTACGGTATCCACACCGCGGGTTGGATCCAACAATCGGATCTGGCCTGCTAGGGCCTGAAATCAGTCGCTAGTCCGGAGAGGTTCCTGAGAGCTTATGGTCGTTTAGACTTCTTAAAGCTCTCTAGATCCCCTATAGGACTTA
>NW_010967011.1:12001-17085 GCF_000463585.1 Tarenaya hassleriana
TCAAAACCCTTGAAAATGGGTAGATTTTTCGATGTGGGATTTTTGCTCGGTTACTATTCACCGACACTATTCACGGTTACTATTCACCGACACTATTCATAGTCACTATTCACCGTTCGGTTGAATTACATTAATTCGACCGAATTTCCACACCGTTTTATGTTTTGATTAAATTACATTAATTCAACCGAATTTGACCAAATTCGGACGAGTTACACTTACTCGATCGAGTTCAACAAACATTTTGTTTCAGACTTCACTTTGTCAGTTTTTACATTCCAACCCTTCATGTGTGACCCTCTAGGCTCATTCAATGTGATCGTGATCTCGAAACACTATTTCGACTCACTGATTGTAGGTGGTCTCTAGCAAGACACTACAACCCTCACATTGATAGAGTTAGTGATCCACTAACAGAGCAGTAATAGTTCTTACTACGATCCTTTTGACACACGATATCCTATGGCGAACATAAGACATGGATCTAGCCACCTTATCAGGTTCGACGGCTTTCTCATCCATGAGATAACTGAACATAATAGATGACATTCATCTAAGCGTGACCACGCATTTCACAGTTCATCTCACTCGAGGGGGCCCAGCGATATCTCTCTCGTAACGAGAGGGTCAAAATCCCTTCCGAATATCTATTATCCTCCACATGTCTCACAACGTACCCGAGCACAATCGTTATAGTTATCCTATTATGGATAACGTTTGACTGAGTCAGAGCACGTTAGTCCTCATGTCGGATACATATAGATATCTCCGGTTTAAGGATCCAGTAGCGAACCATCACATGAGATTCAAGTCATGAGTCAGGTCCATGTGATAATCTCATGCGGGTCATCCAGTCACTTGTTCCAAACAAGTACCCATGATCGTGATACATATCTAATAATCATAATCATCATAATGATCATCTATCACGCCTCATGCTAGTCTTAGCTCATCATCGTTCCCACGATGAGATCAACTAGGGAATTTAGAATTATTTCTATAAATAATTCATGGATTTCATCATACAACAAATATGCAAATCGTACAGTGAAAATTATAATTCATTCCACAACTGAATTAAGTACAAAAGTCTCATATATAGATTAATTAGAGCATTACAACCTTCAGTCTCCCACTTGCTCTAAGCGAATCTACCAAACACCTAATGCCCATGCCCCGTACATGACCCTCATGCTTTGACGAAGGAAGAGGTTTCGTCAATGGGTCGGCAATATTGTCATCCGTTGATACTCGGCAAATACACACATCTCCTCTGTCTATAATCTCTCGAATTAGGTGAAAACGCCGCAGTATATGTTTGGATCTCTGATGTGATCTTAGTTCCTTCGCTTGCGCAATTGCACCATTGTTGTCGCAAAGCAACTCGATGGGCTCCACCGTGCTCGGAACAACACCTAGATCGCCAAGGAATTTTCTGATCCAAACCGCTTCCTTTGCAGCATCCGATGCAGCTATATACTCGGCCTCTGTTGTGGAGTCTGCAATGGTGGGCTGTTTGGAACTTTTCCAACTCACTGCACCGCCATTCAAGCAGAACACAAATCCAGACTACGATCTGAAATCATCCTGGTCTGATTGGAAACTAGCATCGGTATAACCCCTTATAGCGAGCTCAGTATCCAATCCACCGTATACCAAGAAAGCATCTTTAGTCCTTCTTAATTACTTCAGGATGTTCTTGACGGCTATCCAGTGAGATTCTCCCGGGTTAGACTGATAGCTACTGTGCTGGGTTTCCTGGGATCTCATGAGCGAATCTAATTCCTAAGAGATCGATTCTAGGGTTTGCGCAGCGGAAGTAAAACAAAAATTTATAGAACCCTAGAACCATGCTGCTATTGAATCATAGAAACGTTAGAACGCTTACCTCAATCGATCTGGGGCCTTTATCAATCGAATAACACGTCTGATCACGAAAGGCAGGAAGAATACCTCGCCCTCTACACGTATCCACACCACGGGATGGATTCCAACGGTTGGAACTTGTCTGCTAGGACTTGAATCAGCTATTCGGTTTTGTGCTTCGAGAAAACGAGACTTGGATCACCTTTCAAAGCTCTTGGATATTTCTGCAAGAAGTGTTCTAAAGTCGGCTCACTTTTTTAGGGTTTTTAATCTCCTTCTTATAAGGTGATTTAACCCTAATTCGGTTTAATTTCGGAAAAACTGAAGCCCGGAACGGACGGTCCAGAAATACACGCGGACCGTCCGTTCCAGCACGTGGAACGGACGTTCCGCTCACGTGGACCAGACCGTCCGTTCCAACACATAGAACGGACGGTCTGTGAGTATTCGTGGACCGTCGGGTCTGGCACGGAGGACCGTCCGTTTCGGACTTCTGGTCCGTCCGTTCCAGACCCTTCCGTCTTGGTTTTCTCGTCGTTTTCTCGTGCGTTTTTTCCTTCCCTGCGTGTGTGACCCTGTAGGCTCATTCGATATAGCAGTATAGTCCGAAATCTCTATTCCGGATATACAAGTCATAGGCGGTCTCTAGCAAGCCACCTTATCTGATTCGACTGCTTTCTCGTCTGAAATAGACGACGCTCGTCTATAGTGCGGCCACACATTCCTACAGTCTCGCTCACACGGGGGCCCAACGATATCTCTCTCTTTTACGAGAGGTACAAATCCCGTCTTGACTATCTACAATCCAGTACATGATTCGTTTCGTACCTGATACACGCCTTTATAGTTCTCCTGTTACGCAGAACCTTTGACGTATTCAAAGCACGCAACTCCTCATGTTGGATTCCGTAGATATCTCAGGTTTTAGGATCCAATCATGGAACCGCCATATGAGATTCAAGTCATGACGCTAGTCCATGTGACAATCTCATGCGGGTCAATCCAGTATTCCGTTCTACAACGAATACCTATGACTGTGATTGTATCCAATACCTATGATCATCTATATGATCATCAATCACACATCATACTAGTCTTATTATGTCGTTATTCCCATAACGACACAAGACTAGGGAGTTTAGTATCATTCATAATGATACATGGATTTCATAACAGATCTAGTATGCAAGAACATGTAATGAATCAAATACTCTCATAAAACCCATAGAAAGTATCAATACATCAAATGTATCAAAATAAAGCTCATAAACAGTACATCATAGAGCACTAAACCAACAAAAAAGACATGAGATATCTACGGAATCCAACATGAGGAGTTGCGTGCTTTGAATACGTCAAACGTTCTGAACAAAGCGCATAAACAGTACATCATAGAGCACTAAACCAACAATCTCCCACTTGCTCTAATCATGAACTGCTAAACATCTAATGCCCATATCCCTAACATGACCCTTATGCTTCGACGAAGGGAGAGGCTTCGTCAACGGATCGACAATGTTGTCATCTGTCGACACTCTGCAAATGTGCACATCTCCTCTGTCTATAATCTCCCTGATAAGGTGAAATCGTCTGAGTATGTGTTTGGACCGTTAATGGGATCTGGGTGCTTTCGCTTGTGCGATCGCTCCATTGTTGTCACAATACGGAGCAATGGGACTATCAGCACTAGGAATGACACCCAAGTCTCCAACAAACTTTCTGATCCAAACAGCTTCCTTTGCTGTGCCCGACGCTGCAATATACTCAGTTCTGTGTAGAATCTGCAACGGTCACCTGCTTGGAACTCTTCCAGCTAACAGCGCCTCCGTTCAAGCAGAAAACATAGCCAGACTGCGATCTGTAGTCATCCGGGTCTGACTGGAAACTAGAATCGGTGTAACCCTTAGGATGTTCTTGACGGCGATCCAGTGTGACTCACTTGGATCTGACTGATATCTACTCGTAAAGCTCAACGCGTAGGATACATCCTGTCGAGTACAAAGCATGGCATACATGATGGATCCAATTGCCGAAGTATATGGAATCCGGTCCATGCGTTCTCGCTCATCAGGTGTCGTATGACACTGACTCTTGCAGAGAATTGTGCCACTGCTCATCGGTAAGGTTCCTTTCTTGGAATCTTGCATCTTGAACCGTTTCAAGACCTTATCGATGTAAGTACTTTGACACAATCGTAGAAGACGCCTCGATCTATCTCTACAGATCTTGATGCCTAAAATATAGGCCGCTTCTCCTAGGTCCTTCATAGAAAACTGCATTCCTAGCCAAGACTTAACGTCTTGCAAGGTAGGAACGTCATTCCCTATAAGGAGAATGTCATCCACGTACATCACTAGAAAAAACTATTGTGCTCCCACTAACCTTCTTGTAAACACATGGTTCGTCTTCGTTCTGTGAGAAACCAAACTTTTTGATTGTCTCATCAAAGCGAAGGTTCCAGCTCTTCGAAGCCCGCTTCAGTCCATAAATGGACCTCTGAAGCTTGCACACCATCCTCGAGTTCCTTGGATCGACAAAACCTTCGGGTTGTATCATGTACACATCCTCGGTCAAGTTCCCGTTAAGGAACGCGGTCTTGACATCCATTTGCCATATCTCATAGTCATAATATGCGGCTATGGCAAGTAGGATCCTGATGGACTTCAGCATAACTACGGGCGAAAAGGTCTCATCATAGTCAATACCATGAATTGGACGGAATCCTTTCGCCACAAGTCGTGCCTTATACGTGTGCACGTTGCCATCCATGTCGGTCTTCTTCTTGAAGATCCACTTGCATCCGATGGGTTTTATCCCTTCAGATGCATCAACCAGAGTCCATACTTGGTTTTTTGACATGGATTGCATCTCGGACTTCATAGCCTCGCGCCATTTCTCGGAATCGGGACTCGCCATAGCCTTTGGGTATGTGGTAGGTTCGTCATGTTCTAATAACATGAGTTCCTCATTCCCAGTCACGAGAAATCCATATCTCGTTCGCTCTTGGAGAATCCTGCCTGATTTCCGAGGTTCACTTGTCAAAGGTTGAGTCACAACCGGCAGTGAAACAGGTTGAACTTCTTCAACTTGTTCACTCGGCTCAGTGTCTACTTGCTGCTCTCGAACTTCCTCAAGTTCGACCCTACTCCCACTGACTCTTTTGGAGACGAACTCTCGCTCCATAAAAGTCGCATTCCTAGCAATGAACACCTTGTTCT
>NW_010967011.1:20566-21203 GCF_000463585.1 Tarenaya hassleriana
TCTATGCATGTTTGATGATTGAATCTAGTGTAGATTGCATGTTTCATGTTGCATAGAGTGCAGGAGTTCGAATTTTGGGTTTACAGGAGAATTCATATCAGTTTCGGGTCTGATCGGGGCCGAGAACACTGCGGAACGTGATCTGATCACGTTGTAGGACCCTAGACCATCCGTTCTGGGTAAGCCAGACCGGACGGTCCAAGGGTAACGGACAGCCTTGGGTAGAACGGAACCGTTGCTTAATCTGATCAACTGTAACTCAAATAGACATGATTTATTCTTATGGATTGTCCATAGTGAATGAATGCGTGTAACTTAATCAAGATATTGGATATGCTTGATTGAGTGGGAGCTTCGAGATTGGGAATACATAATCGAATGGATGGTCTGTTCGGATTATGTACAATCAATGCACAGAAACCGGTTAGATCTAGGAGCTCTATGAGTAAAGCACTTGTCAAGGCCTCGTTCGTACGTGTCATGGGCCATGCCAAAGCTGGGTGTGCCGTATTATCTTGGTGAGGCAAGATGGAGAAATGGTGGTTCTCATAGCTTGAAAGTAGATGCTTGATCTAGGTGCGGTTTCGAAAAACCCTTATTCATGTAATGCTAAGTGTGTACCTCCCATTACTAGAGC
>NW_010967011.1:22628-24551 GCF_000463585.1 Tarenaya hassleriana
TCGATGGTGACTTGGTTGCAGACTTGATCCTGATGTCATTACCCGAGGACTATAACCAGTTCGTTATGCAGTACCATATGCACGGGATGACTAAGAGCTTAGCCGAATTGCATGGGATGCTGAAATCGGCCGAGCAGGATATTGTGGTGCCCAAGACTGTGCTTGCTGTTGAGAATAACTCCAGCAAGAAGCGGCGGGGGAAAGCCAAAAAGAAGGCGGCGAAAAAGGCAAAAGTTGCCTCTACGCCTAAGCCTAAGCCCGATAAGGGTGACTGTCATTACTGCGGAGTGTCTGGACACTGGAAGCGTAATTGTCACCTTTACTTGGAGGATCTGAAGGATAAGAAGCTTGGTGAAGCTTCTGCCTCAGGTATTCATGTTATAGAAGCTAACATCTGTACTATATCTTCTTGGGTATTAGATACCGGAAGTGCCTCACACATTTGTTGAAATGTGCAGGGACTAAGAAGAAGTAGGATGCTAGCTAAGGGAGAAGCGGATCTACGCGTCGGAAATGGAGCAAGAGTTGCTGCATTGTGTGTTGGCGTTTATGATTTGCATCTTCCTTCTGGACTTGTTTTAGAGCTTAGTAATTGTTACTATGTTCCTGCGATTAGCAGAAACATTATTTCTATTTCTTGTCTGGATTTGGATGGTTTTTGATTTGTGATTGAGAACTCGAGTTTGATGATTTATCGAGACGATATTTACTATGGTAATGGTTATCTAGTTAATGGTTTATACGTCTTGAATGATCAGCCTTCAAACTCAACTTTATCCATCTATAACGTGAGTGCTAAACGGTTTAAGCCGAACGAGTTAAACCCAACCTTCCTCTGGCATTGTCGTCTAGGCCATATAAACGAGAAGCGTATACAGAAACTTCATTCTGAAGGTCTTCTGGATTCTGATGTGGACATCCAAGGCAACACCATTGGAGTTGAACTCAGGCAAGGACGAGCTGCATCGGAAGCTAGCTACGGGATGAACACAGCGGGAGAAAGCATTGAGCCAATTGGACCGATTACATGATCTCGTGCCAAGAAGCTACAAGCTGCATCAAATGGCCTTATTCTCCCTTGTTTGGGTCAAGAACACTTGGAAGAATGTATTGGGTTGGTCCAACAACAAGCCCAGCCCATTATCCACATGATATCAAGCTTGGAAGGCCCACAAGTGAAGCCTAAATTTTAGGCCCAATAAGGGTGACGAAAATTGACATCAATTCTGGTCAAGATGTCTTTCCAACACCATCTTGAAGACCACAAAGTCACCATTATGGTTTTCTTGAAGTTCCACACAATCACATTCAAGACTTCTTGAAGACCACACATTCACACCTTGATTTTTGTGCTTATTTATTTTAGTTTTTGCTAAATCTTATCTTATCTTATCTTATTTTATCATTTCTTTTTATCATTTTATTGACTTTCGACTTTGAATTTGTTGCAGTGCAAATTGCAAGGGAATCAACAAAAAAAAAGAAGAAAAACAAAAGCAAAAAAAAAGATCAAAGAAAAAAAAAATTCTGGGAAAAGAAATTCGAAGATAAAAAAAACAAAGAGAAAAAAAAAGAAAGAAAAAAAAAAGAAAAGAGAAAAAAAAAATTTTGGAAGTTGATTCGATTTGAGTCGGAGTTGAGTCAAAGTTTCAATTTTGAGTCGTTGAATCGTATCCAAAACTTTCGAGTCATAGTCGGAGTTTCATCTTTGAGTCGTTTGAGTTTTCTTGCTTTGAATATTGGGTTTTGAGATTTAGAGTCACTCTTACTCATCTTCTAACTTGGTTTAGTGAGTTGAGTTTTGAATTTCATTGTTGTTGCATCTGAGTGAGTTCCTTAATTAGTTTGCACAAGGATTCGTAAGAGAAACGGGAGAGTTGAGTGATACACAAATTGAGCGAAACACTTTTCTGAGTGATTTGT
>NW_010967011.1:25928-30051 GCF_000463585.1 Tarenaya hassleriana
TATGCTAATGAGTGCCCAAATCGGAGAACTTTGGTGGTTCATGATAATGGAGAGATCGAAACCGAAGCAGAGAGTGAATCTGATTCAATGCCGTCTTTGGAGAGTGATGTAGACGAGCAAGAGGCAGAGTCAGGTAAACTGATGGTGACTAGAAGGGTTTCGAATCTTCGATCAAAAGAAGAGGAGAAAATCCAGCGAGAAAACATCTTTTATACAAGATGTGTTGTGAAGGACAAGGTATGTAGCTTGATCATTGATAGTGGAAGTTGTACTAACGTGGCGAGCACTTCTTTGGTTGACAAGCTAGGGTTGCTTACTCAGAAGCATCCTAAACCATACAAACTTCAGTGGCTGAATGACAGTGGAGAAACGAAGGTTCATAGGCAAGTAAAAGTTTCATTTCGTATTGGCAAATACGAAGATGAAGTGCTATGTGATGTTGTGCCTATGCAAGCTGGTCATTTACTTCTTGGGCGGCCATGGCAGTTTGATACGTGTGCTCAGCACGATGGTTACTCCAACAAATACTCTTTTGAGTTCAAAGGGAAACAAATCAGATTGGTTCCTCTGTCTCCGAAAGAAGTGTACGAAGACCAACTCCAAATGATCAAGAATGAGAAGAAACTGTGTGACCATGAGGTAGTTCACTCAAAAATTGGTGAGGATTTGAGAAAAACCCAGTTAAAGGCATTTGAGAGTATACCCGTGAGATCAAACACAATTTTTTTCATGAGAGCGAGAGAGGTTAAGAAAGCATTGCTTTCACATCAGCCTATGTTTGTACTTCTGTACAAAGAGGCACTTTTGAACACTAACAAACTCACTTCTACTTTGTCTAGTGTTGTTCTTGATCTTCTGCAGGAATATGACGATGTTTTTCCAGAGGAGATTCCAAATGGACTGCCACCATTACGAGGAATCGAGCATCAAATCGATTTCATTCCCGGTGCAAGTATTCCGAACAAGGCAGCCTACAGAACCAATCCCGAGGAAACCAAAGAGCTTCAAAGGCAAATTTCGGATCTGATGGAGAAGGGACATGTCCGAGAAAGCATGTCACCATGTGCTGTGCCAGTGATTCTAGTACCAAAGAAAGATGGTACGTGGCGAATGTGTGTTGATTGTCGTGCAGTCAACCAAATCACGGTAAAGTATCGCCATCCTATTCCGAGACTTGATGACATGTTAGATGAGTTGCATGGTTCAAAGTTCTTTTCTAAGGTTGATTTGAGAAGTGGCTATCATCAAATACGCATGAAAGAAGGTGATGAGTGGAAAACCGCCTTTAAAACAAAGCATGGGTTGTATGAATGGTTGGTTATGCCTTTTGGCTTAACAAATGCACCTAGCACGTTTATGAGGCTGATGAATCACGTTCTTAGACATTTTCTAGGACGTTTTGTGGTTGTGTATTTTGATGATATCCTAATATATAGCAAGAACATTATTGAACATGTTGCACACATCAAATCTGTCTTGGATGTTCTGCGAAAGGAGCGATTGTTGGCTAACCTCAAGAAATGCACGTTTTGCACTAACAAGTTGGTGTTTTTAGGGTTTGTGGTTAGTGAGCAGGGAATTCATGTCGATGAAGAGAAGATCACGGCCATAAGGGATTGGCCATGTCCGAGGACAGTTGGTGACGTAAGGAGCTTTCATGGCCTTGCAAGTTTCTACCGAAGATTTGTGAAGGACTTCAGCACCATAGCTGCACCACTGACAGAGGTTATCAAGAAGAATGTCGGGTTTAAGTGGGGAGATGCACAAGAAACTGCTTTTCAACTTCTGAAAGAAAAACTCACTAATTCTCCACTCTTGTCTCTACCTGATTTTTCTAAAGCTTTCGAGGTAGAATGTGATGCTTCTGGTGTAGGTATTGGAGCTGTTTTGATGCAGGAAGGAAAGCCGATAGCCTACTTCAGTGAGAAGCTAAGTGGAGCGCAACTAAACTATCCCACTTACGACAAGGAGTTTTATGCTTTGGTGAGGGCACTTCAAACATGGCAGCACTATCTTTGGCCGAAAGAATTCATCATTCATACCGATCATGAGGCTTTGAAACATCTAAAAGGTCAGCAAAGGTTGAACAAACGACATGCTAAATGGGTTGAGTTCATTGAAACATTTCCTTATGTTATTCGCTATAAGCAAGGAAAAGAGAATGTTGTGGCTGATGCTTTATCTCGTCGTCATAACCTGCTTGTTTCTCTTGACTCGAAATTGCTTGGCTTTGAGTTCATTAAGGAATTGTATGCTTCTGATCTCGATTTTGGAGATGTCTTTAAGGCATGTGAGAAATCTGCTTGTGGTGAATATTTCATACATGATGGGTTTTTGTTCCGAAAAAACAAGTTGTGCATTCCTCATTGTTCTTTGCGTGATTTGTTGGTTAGGGAAGCACATAGTGGTGGTCTAATGGGGCACTTCGGAGTGGCCAAAACCTTGACTGTTTTGCAGGAACATTTCTATTGGCCACACTTGAAACGAGATGTCGAACGAATCTGTGCAAGATGCATTGTTTGCAAAAAGGCGAAGTCTAGACTTCAACCACACGGTTTGTACTCTCCATTGCCAATTCCTAGTCATCCCTGGACTGATATTTCTATGGATTTCATGCTTGGTTTGCCTAGGACCAGAACTGGAAGGGATTCAATATTTGTTGTGGTTGATAGGTTTTCAAAGATGGCTCATTTCATTTCATGTCATAAAACCGATGATGCATCTCATATAGCTTCATTGTTCTTCAAGGATATTGTACGTTT
This sequence comes from Tarenaya hassleriana, assembly GCF_000463585.1. Lineage (NCBI taxonomy): Eukaryota > Viridiplantae > Streptophyta > Magnoliopsida > Brassicales > Cleomaceae > Tarenaya > Tarenaya hassleriana. Next base: position 28,691 of record NW_010967011.1, read on the forward strand.
GCATGGCATGCCTAGGACTATAGTTTCAGACCGTGATGCGAAATTCTTGAGTTACTTTTGGAAAACATTGTGGTCTAAGCTAGGAACTAAGCTCTTATTCTCAACTACATGCCACCCGCAAACTGATGGACAAACTGAAGTTGTTAATCGTACATTGTCTGCTTTGCTTCGTTCTCTTGTGAAAAAAAACTTGAAATCATGGGAAGATTGTTTGCCTCATCTTGAGTTTGCATATAATCGATCTGTGCACTCGGCTACGAAATTTTCTCCATTTGAAATCGTTTATGGCTTTAACCCTTTGACTCCTTTGGATTTGTCTCCTTTGCCATTCGATGAACATTCTAACCTTGATGGGAAGAGAAAAGCTGAGTTTGTGAAACAGATTCATGAAAAGACGAGGTTGCACATTGAAGAAAAGACCCGGCAATACGCCAAGCAAGCAAACAAAGGGCGGAAAGAAGTTGTATTCGAACCGGGAGACATGGTTTGGGTGCACATGCGCAAAGAGAGATTTCCGAGTCAAAGGAAATCAAAATTGATGCCCAGGGGAGTTGGCCCTTTCAAAGTTCTTAAAAAGATTAACAACAATGCTTACCAACTCGAGCTTCCGAGTGAGCTTAATGTTAGTTCAACATTCAATGTTGCTGATCTATCTCCTTTTATCGCAGACGATTCAGATTTGAGGACAAATCTTTCTCAAGAAGAGGAGAATGATGTGGACATCCAAGGCAACACCATTGGAGCTGAACTCAGGCAAGGACGAGTTGCATCGGAAGCTAGCTACGGGATGAACACAGCGGGAGAAAGCATTGAGCCAATTGGACCGATTACAAGATCTCGTGCCAAGAAGCTACAAGCTGCATCAAATGGCCTTATTCTCCCTTGTTTGGGTCAAGAACACTTGGAAGAATGTATTGGGTTGGTCCAACAACAAGCCCAGCCCATTATCCACATGATATCAAGCTTGGAAGGCCCACAAGTGAAGCCTAAATTTTAGGCCCAATAAGGGTGACGAAAATTGACATCAATTCTGGTCAAGATGTCTTTCCAACACCATCTTGAAGACCACAAAGTCACCATTATGGTTTTCTTGAAGTTCCACACAATCACATTCAAGACTTCTTGAAGACCACACATTCACACCTTGATTTTTGTGCTTATTTATTTTAGTTTTTGCTAAGTTTCATGTCTTGATCTTTATAAATAGAGATCAAAATCAGATTGTAGAAACACAACATTGAAATATATTTGAGAGGTTTCTCTTAGAGTTCTTCTAGAACTAATTTCTGAACTTATCGGATCTTCATCCGTGGCATTCAATCTTGACTTATCAAGTGTTGATTCCGCACAACACTTGTGGC
>NW_010967011.1:32882-33680 GCF_000463585.1 Tarenaya hassleriana
GTTTGACGCAGTCAAGACACGCCACTCCTCATATCAGATACTCTAGACATCTCAGGTCTGAGGATCCAAGAACGAACCGCTGTATGAGATTCAAGTCATGACTCTGTCCATGTGACAATCTCATGCGGGTCATCCAGTCACTCGTTCCAAACGAGTACCCATGATTGTGATTTGCATCCAATGCATATGATCATCATCATCTATCACACATCATGCTGGTCTTAATTCGTCTTTGTTCCCACAATGACAACTGACCAGAGAGTTTAGAATCATCTGCAATGATTCATGGATATCTACCGAAATATAACAAACATGCCAATCATATTACGGGAAAAGTAATGCATTCATAAATCAATGAATCAATACATAGTCAAAATGTCATATCACGGATCATCGTAGAGCATTACAACTAACAACTTAATGGTACAGATGAGACGAGTATGCAATGATATTCGATATCATAGTCCCATAAAAGATCTAAGAGTCACATTGGATGTGATTGACATTAGATGTCTACCTAAATAGCATAAGGCTGAGTGTAAAAACTTGTTCTTATGTGAAATACGGATCTTAGTCCCATTTAGAAATTTATTGTAGGGTTATTTTTCTTTATGGGAATATAGCTTATGTTTGCATCTATGTTGTCATTGGTTGATGATGGACTAGCTGGTAGTAGATCATGGATATGTTGACATTGATTGATGATGGACTAGCTAGTAGTAGATCATTAATAGAATCTGCATTTGTTTTGTTTGTTCTGTTTTGTCTCTTTTGTAGGACATGGCGTCAACCGGTAGC
>NW_010967011.1:33894-37117 GCF_000463585.1 Tarenaya hassleriana
CCCGAGATGTGGATACGTGTAGAGGGCGAGGTAAACTTCCTCCCTAAGTGATCGGACGAATTCTTCAGTTGATACAGACCCCGAATCGATTGAGGTAAGCGTTCTAACGTTTCTACGTTTTCAATAGCAGCATGGTTCTAGGGTTTCATTAAATTTTTGTTTTGGGTAATGACATCAGGATCAAGTCTGCAACCAAGTCACCATCGAGGTTCACTCCCATACGCTCAAGTTCTTCAACATGAGCTCTCATGTTGAGGACGTGGGTGTTGACAGAGCTACCTCTCGGCATCTCCGTCTTCACTAGAGCCCTTAGCGGTTTGTACTTTTCAGTACGCGCTAGCTCGTCAAACATGGTCTTGAGCTGATTGATCATATCAAACACGTTCTTCCCCTCAAACTGCTTTTGCAGATTCGGGGCCATGCTTCCCAACATGAGACAGGAGATCTCATTGTCGTCAGTCTGATGCTTCAACCAAGCATCCTTGATGACTCTCGTGGCATTGGCCGCAGGCTCTGGTGGTAGAGCCGCTTCCAGGACGTATGACTTATTATCGTGCTTGAGAACTATTCTCAAGTTACGATACCAGTCTAAGAAGTTCGTCCCGGTTAATTTATCCTTCTCAAGGATAGATCGCATCGTCAAACTCGGTACGCTACCGGTTGACGCCATGTCCTACAAAAGAGACAAAACAGAACGAACAAAACAAATGCTGATTCTATTAATGATCTACTACTAGCTAGTCCATCATCAATCAGTGTCAATCTATCTATGATCCACTACCAGCTAGTCTATCATCAAACAATGACAACACAGATGCAAAGATGAGCTATATTCCCATAAATAAAAATAACCCTACAATAAATTTCTAAATGGGACTAAGATCCGTATTTCACATAAGAACAAGTTTTTACACTCAGCCTTATGCTATTTAGGTAGACATCTAATGTCAATCACATCCAATATGACTCTTAGATCTTTTATGAGACTATGATATCGAATATCATTGCATACTTGTCTCATCTGTACCATTAAGTCTCAAGTCAAACTTGACAACTTAACCTAAGGTAAACCATATTCAAGCTGTAGGAACCACGATTTCCTACCCTGCCTCACAAAGATAATCCGGCACGCTCAGCTTTGGCATGACCCGTGTGATGACATATAAATATTGTCATATTTTCACATTGGATGTCTAGCTCATTTCACGATATTTTGCATATTTATAGATATCCCTTGTACATTTTATTCCAATTTCGATGTTTTTGATATTTTTCAGGAAAATTGAAGCTTTGGACGAAAATGAGGCAATTTCCGAGAAAAAAGACATGACCCGGAACCAACCCGAAAATATTCTGAGTACCAAAGAGTCAAAGAGGAAATGCTTGCCCGATGTTGATATTACGAGTCCCATAACTTTTGCAATACAGATCCATATCATGCGTACTATACAGCATTGGAAAGCCTTTTTCAATAGCTACGCAAGGACACAAAGATCACTCCAATCAGATATTGCATTAGAAAGTTATGGTGAAAATACTACGAGCATATGTTCTGACGACGAACTGTGCACGAGTGTGCTATTACGAGCTACATCACTTTCTCCATACAGGTCCAAATGATGTATGCGATACATCATTGGAAAGATATTTTCAATAGCTACACGTGGACACCAAGATCACTTCAATCCGACATTGGAGCCGAAAGGTATGAGGAAAACATTATAACTATGTCATTTGGTGGCGACAAGAAAACAGTTTTTCCTCAAAACACGGAGCTCGGGAATTATGGAGGAAAATGAGGAGGAAAATGGGGAAATGTGTTTCTTCTTTTCTTGGCAATAAAAGGGGCACGAAGGGGAGGCTTAGAGGATCATCTAACACATTAGAGAGTGAGTTTGAAGAGTGAATTGAGAGCTTCTTGAGAGAGATCCAAGGAGGAGTCAAGAGAAGAAGAAGAAGAGGAGGAAGAAGAAGAGTCCTGCAACTATCACTAAGCATTCTCTTCCCTCTCTTTTAATTCTTGTCATGAACTTCTATTTGGATGTTGTTTGTATGTTTTCCATGATGTGTGAGTAGATTTATCATTGTAGGTTAGGGATTAAGGTTGTGTATGGATCATGTGAACATAACCTATCTTTGAAACTATGGGTTTTATAATTTGGTTTGAATGAATGAATCTTAATGCTATGAATCTTGTTGGCCACTTGATTTGTTGAACCTAGAATTTAGTTTGCATAGAGATATGGAACTAAGTTTGGAACTCTTTCATTTGAATAGATGAACATTGCATTGAGAAATGAATGAACATCTAGGAATCATGATGGTGGATTTAATGCTCTTAAGAGTTTCAATCTATTTAGAATCGAGAGATCGGTAGGTTGAACTCTTAGGAAGAGAGGTGAGACTCGAGAGAGTAATCCTCTATAACAAGAACTTGAATTTCCCGAATCATAACTCTAGTTACAAAGATACATCCGTAGAAGCGATCCTTACATAACCCGTAATTCCCGACACCTACGATGTTTTATAGAATTGTGCTAAGTCTTTGCTTGTATTTGCTTTAATTCGTGTTTACTTTCAGTTATAATCATCACCATCATCATTATCGTCTCCGACCGAAACCGAGTAATAATCGTAATTGTTGTCGTTAAACCACACGTGTCCTTGTGTTCGACCCTAGGTACTACAATTGATCCGTACACTTGCGGTGATTGTATCTAGGAATTAAAATAAGATTATATCACATCCTAAATTGACATGCTCTAGTAATGGGAGGTACACACTTAGCATTACATGAATAAGGGTTTTTCGAAACCGCACCTAGATCAAGCATCTACTTTCAAGCTATGAGAACCACCATTTCTCCATCTTGCCTCACCAAGATAATACGGCACACCCAGCTTTGGCATGGCCCATGACACGTACGATCGAGGCCTTGATAAGTGCTTTACTCATAGAGCTTCTAGATCTAACCGGTTTCTGTGCAACGATTGTTCATAATCCGAATAGACCATCCATTCGATTATGTAATCCCAATCACGGAGCTCCCACTCAATCAAGCATATACTATATGTTGATTAAGTTACATGTTTTCATTCACCATGGACCATCCATAAGAATAAATCATGTCTATTTGAGTTACAGTTGATCAGATTAAGCAACGATTGCATAATCGGACCTTGAAAACGAAAAATTTCGGAATCTGGACCTCGGACTGTCCGTT
>NW_010967011.1:37149-38763 GCF_000463585.1 Tarenaya hassleriana
ACGGACTGTCTCGACTACAGTAGTCAGAACGGACGTTCCACGCCGAAACAAGCCAGAACGGACGTTCCATGCTTGCAGAACGGACGGTCTGAGGTGCTAGAACGGACGTTCCAGACCCTTCGGTCTTACCTCAGTCCGCCACCCTTGGACTGTCCGTTCTGGCTTACCCAGAACGGGCGGTCTAGGGTAGGTCTATGTGATCAGATCACGTTTTCCCGCGTTCTTGGCCCCGATCAGACCCGAAACTAATCTGAATTCTTCTGTACACCCAAAATTCGAACTCCTGCACTCTATGCAACATGAAACATGCAATCTACACTAGATTCAATCATCAAACATGCATAAATATCAAAGCAAACATGGATTCAAACAATTCAAATCCTAAAACGTGCGTGATCGGGTTCTACGAAATCAAAACAGAGTAACCAGGCTCTGATACCACTGTTGGGTTTCCTGGGATCTCATGAGCGAATCTAATTCCTAAGAGATCGATTCTAGGGTTTGCGCAGCGGAAGTAAAACAACAATTTATAGAACCCTAGAACCATGCTGCTATTGAATCGTAGAAACGTTAGAACGCTTACCTCAATCGATCTGGGGCCTGTATCAATCGAAGAACACGTCTGATCACGAAAGACAGGAAGAATACCTCGCCCTCTATACGTATCCACACCACGGGATGGATTCCAACGGTTGGAACTTGTCTGCTAGGACCCGAATCTGCTATTCGATTTGTGCTTCAAGAAAAACGGACTTTGATCACACTCTCAACCTCTTGGATCTCACCAAAAGTCTGCAAGAAGTGTTCTAAAGTCGGCTCACTTTTTTAGGGTTTTTAATCTCCTTCTTATAAGGTGATTTAACCCTAATTCCGTTTAATTTCGGAAAAACTGAAGCCCGGAACGGACGGTCCAGAAATACACGCGGACCGTCCGTTCCTGAAGCCCAGAACAGACGGTCTGCATTCAACACGGACCGTCCGTTCCAACACTTAGAATGGACGGTCTGTGAGTATTCGTGGACCGTCGGGTCTGGCACGGAGGACCGTCCGTTCCAGACTTCTGGTCCATCCGTTCCAGACCCTTCCGTCTTGGTTTTCCCGTCGTTTTCTCGTGTGTTTTGTCCTTCCCTGCGTGTGTGACCCTGTAGGCTCATTCGATATAGCAGTATAGTCCGAAATCTCTATTCCGGATATACAAGTCATAGGCGGTCTCTAGCAAGACACTATGACTACCTATCTCGAATAGAGTTTGTTCGTGATCATACGAACTCAAGTGATGATTCCGGTTGATGATCCTTTTGTATCACGATATCATATGTCGAACATAAGGCATGGACATGCCACCTTATCTGATTCGACTGCTTTCGCGTTCACTGAGTTCTACTGTCTGAAATAGACGACGCTCGTCTATAGTGCGGCCACACATTCCTACAGTCTCGCTCACACGAGGGGGCCAGCGATATCTCTCTCTTTTACGAGAGGTACAAATCCCGTCTTGACTATCTACAATCCAGTACATAATTCGTTTCGTACCTGATACACGCCTTTATAGTTCTCCTGTTACGCAGAACGTTTGACGTATTCAAAGCACGCAACTCCTCATGTTGGATTCCG
>NW_010967011.1:38782-39331 GCF_000463585.1 Tarenaya hassleriana
ATTTTATCCAAGACCTATGATCAACGCTATGATCATCAATCACACATCATACTAGTCTTATTATGTCGTTATTCCCATAACGACACAAGACTAGGGAGTTTAGTATCATTCATAATGATACACGAATTTCATAACAGATCTAGTATGCAAGAACATGTAATGAATCAAATACTCTCATATAAACCATAGAAAGTATCAATACATCGAATGTATCTGAACAAAGCTCATAAACAGTACATCATAGAGTGAGCCGACTTTAGAACACTTCTTGCAGACTTTTGGTGAGATCCAAGAGGTTGAGAGTGTGATCAAAGTCCGTTTTTCTTGAAGCACAAATCGAATAGCAGATTCGGGTCCTAGCAGACAAGTTCCAACCGTTGGAATCCATCCCGTGGTGTGGATACGTATAGAGGGCGAGGTATTCTTCCTGTCTTTCGTGATCAGACGTGTTCTTCGATTGATACAGGCCCCGGATCGATTGAGGTAAGTGTTCTAACGTTTCTACGATTCATTAGAAGCATGGTTCTAGGGTTTATTAAATTTTTATTT
>NW_010967011.1:48488-57388 GCF_000463585.1 Tarenaya hassleriana
TACAATCCAGTACATGATTCGTTTCGTACCTGATACACGCCTTTATAGTTCTCCTGTTACGCAGAACGTTTGACGTATTCAAAGCACGCAACTCCTCATGTTGGATTCCGTAGATATCTCAGGTCTTAGGATCCAATCATGGAACCGCCATATGAGATTCAAGTCATGACGCTAGTCCATGTGACAATCTCATGCGGGTCAATCCAGTATTCCGTTCTACAACGAATACCTATGACTGTGATTGTATCCAATACCTATGATCAACGCTATGATCATCAATCACACATCATACTAGTCTTATTATGTCGTTATTCCCATAACGACACAAGACTAGGGAGTTTAGTATCATTCATAATGATACACGAATTTCATAACAGATCTAGTATGCAAGAACATGTAATGAATCAAATACTCTCATATAAACTAGGGGTGGGCAAAATATCCGAAAAAACCGATCCGATCCGTTATTCGATCCGTATCCGAACCGAAAATTCGGATATCCGGAGTTTACGAGTCGGATACGGATATTGAGTTCAAAATATTTGTCGGATACGGATCGGATACGGATATCAAAATAAAATTATCCGAAATATCCGATCCGTATTTTTTAGTAATTTTAATAATATATGGCTAATTGTGTAATTAATTTATATTTTAGGGTAAGTGTGTAAAAAATAAAAGTTATATTAGGGTTACATCTAACACTTTCAACACTCCGTCACTTGTGCGCCTCCTTTCCATTTTCTCTCTTATTTTTTTTTTAAGATTTTCAACACTATGTAACTTCTTCTTCCCCCTTCTTCTGCCGCTCTTCTCCTCATTTTCGCTATCTGTATCATAGCTCTTCAATTTGCCAACTCTATCTTCTTCTCTATCATTCTTCCTATTGTAGATCTTTAGATCTAAAAGTAAAGTCTACCAATCTTTTATTGGTTGAATTGTTATTTTTTTTCCAATAGTTTTTCTTTTTTATTAGATTATCAACCGCAATTTCTATCGATTTGTTGCATACAGAGATTTGTCAAAAAAAAAAAAAGATTTTGTTCGAGACATTTTTGTTGTAGATAGAGATTTCTTCCTACGGATATTTGTTATGATGGATATGTGGAGAGTTGTTTAGATTTTTTTTTTTATTTTAAAAATCTAAACAAAATTTTAGGATAGAGAGACATTTTTCATAGAGAATGTGTATGACAACATGCTGGAATAATTCTTAAGTTGTTACTTCTCTGTCGTCAGACCAATATTAGTTATGGGTTTGAGTTATGTCTTCAAATGATTAAAATTTTGCGAAACTCATTAATTTTTTATTCTTTTTTGTTTAGATGGATTACGTTGGCAGAGTATTGTAAAAATATTTTTACGGGTTTTTCATGAAGATTCACACATGTTTTACGGATGTTTATGATTTGCAAATATTTGTTGAAGTATATATTTTATTTGTGTTTTAATTTGTTTAATTTAATTTTGTATTTTTATTATTATTTTTATATCGGATACGGATATTTGTAAATATCCGTAGTTTTTACGGATATTCGAAATTGCGAATATCCGAAAACTACGGATCGGATACATATAGCAAAATATGATATTTGTACGGATCGGATACAGATACAAATATCTGAAAAACTCCGGATATCCGATCCGTGCCCACCCCTAATATAAACCATAGAAAGTATCAATACATCGAATGTATCTGAACAAAGCTCATAAACAATACATCATAGAGCACTAAACCAACATACTGGTCATGCTTATAGCGTATGATATATCAGGTCTAGTGCACAACATGGCATACATGATGGATCCGATAGCTGAAGCATATGGGATTCGACTCATCCGCTCTCGCTCATCAAGTGTCTCCGGACACTGAGTCTTGCTAAGAGTAATGCCATGTCTCATCGGCAAAAGTCCTTTCTTAGAATCTTGCATTCTAAACCGATTTAGAATCTTATCGATGTATGCACTCTGACATAGGCCAAGAAGTCGTTTCGATCTATCACGATAGATCTTAATCCCTAGGATATAGGCTGCTTCACCCATGTCCTTCATTGAGAAATGCTTTCCTAGCCAAGACTTGACGTCTTTCAAGGTAGGAATATCATTCCCAATGATTAATATATCATCTACGTATAAGATGAGAAACACTACCGCACTCCCACTAATCTTTTTGTAAACACAGGGCTCATCTTCATTTTGGATAAAGCCAAACTGTTTGATTGTTTCATCAAAACGAAGATTCCAGCTTCTAGAAGCCTGCTTTAGTCCATAAATGGAACGCTGAAGCTTGCATACTTTGTTCGGATACTTTGGATCAACAAAACCCTCAGGTTGTGTCATGTACACATCCTCGAGTAGATTCCCGTTAAGGAATGCTGTTTTGACATCCATTTGCCATATCTCGTAATCATAGTATGCAGCTATGGCAAGCAGAATCCGAACGGATTTAAGCATCACTACAGGTGAAAAAGTTTCATCATAGTCAATACCATGAATTTGGCGAAACCCTTTTGCAACCAGTCGTGCCTTGTGAGTATGCACGTTGCCATCCATGTCAGTTTTCAACTTGAAAACCCATTTGCACCCTATCGGTTTTACCCCATTTGGTACATCAACCAAAGTCCAAACTTGGTTGTCGAACATGGATTGCATTTTCGACTTCATGACCAATAGCCATTTTTTAGAGTCGGAATTCACCATCGCCTCTGAATATGATGTAGGCTCGTCATGTTCAACCAACATGAGTTCATCACGTTCAGTTACAAGAAATCCATATCTTGTTGGCGGATTGTGAATCCTTCCACATCTTCGTGGTTCATTTGGTTCGGGATCTGTCACAACAACTTGTGATTGAGATTGGACAACATCAACGTCATCACTCAGTTCATCATGTATATGTGGTTCTTGAACTTCGTCAAGTTCAATTCTACTCCCACTAATTCCTTTGGAAACAAATTCCCTTTCAAGGAATGTGTCATTCCGAGAAACAAACACTTTGTTATCAGATGGTAGATAGCAGTATTATCCCTTTGTCTCTTTAGGATAACCGACAAAAATACACTTGTCAGATTTAGAGGATAGTTTGTCGGACAATTGACGTTTCACGTAAACATTACATCCCCAAATCTTCATGAAATTCAGTTTGGGACGCTTCCCATTCCATATCTCATATGGTGTCTTTTCAACCGATTTAGTTGGACAATTGTTAAGAATTAGGGTGGCGGTCTCTAAAGCGTATCCCCAGAAACACTTAGGAAGATCAGTATGACTCATCATCGAGCGAACAATATCTAATAAGGTTCGATTCCTCCGTTCAGAAACCCCATTCCACTGAGGACTTCCTGGAGGAGTAAGCTGTGAAACAATTCCACACTCTCGAAGATAGTCACTGAACTCATGGCTTAAGTATTCACCGCCTCGATCAGATCGAAGCATTTTAATACTTTTACCAAGTTGGTTTTGTACTTCGTTTTTGAAAATCTTGAACATTTCAAGAGTTTCAGACTTATGTCTCATCAGATAGACATAACCGTACCGACTAAAGTCGTCAGTAAACGTTACGAAATACAAGTACCCTCCTCTGGCAGGTGAGCTCATTGGCCCGCATACATCAGTATGTATAAGACCAAGTAACTCTAAAGACCTTTCACCTTTTCTTTTAAAAGGTGACTTTGTCATTTTCCCCATTAAGCAAGATTCGCAAGATTCCATTGATTCATAATCAAATGGATCTAAAAGTCCATTAGAATTGAGTTTTAGGATGTGTTTCTCGTTAATGTGGCCTAACCGACAATGCCAGAGAAAAGTAGGGTTTAAGGAGTTCGGTTTAAAACGTTTGGTATTAACGTTATAGATAGACTTGTCACAAGATAGTTCATCATTCAATATATAAAGACCATTCATTAGATAAACATTACCATAATAAACATCATCTTTAAATATCGAAAGAGATTTGTTCTGAATAACAAACTTAAAACCATCAGAGTCTAAAACTGAAATTGAAATAATATTTTTGCTGATAGCAGGAACATAATAACAATCATTCAGTTCTAGTACAAGCCCAGTAGGCAAAGTGAGATAGTAAACGCCAATAGAAACAGCTGCAGCTCTTGCTCCATTCCCGACGCGCAAATCCACTTCGCCTTTTACCAATGGTCTACTTCTTTTCAGTCCCTGCACATTTTCACAAATGTGTGAGGCACATCCTGTATCTAATACCCAGGATGAAGTAGTAAATACATTGGCTTCAATAACGAAAATACCTGAAGAAGTAGCTTCAGCAAGCTTTCGCTTCTTCAGATCTTCCAGATACAGCTTGCAGTTACGCTTCCAATGTCCGACTTCATGGCAGAAGTGACATTCACCTTTCTCAGGCTTGGGTTTGGGCTCATGAACTACCTTCATTTTGCCCTTTCCCTTACCCTTGCCAGTGAAGCGTTTTCTCTTATTGCTAGAACTCTTCTCGACAACAAGAACATTGCGTTCTGTTTTGATGCTTTGTTCAGCCGTTTTAATTAAGCATCCCATGCAATTCGGCTAAGGACTTGTCCATTCCTTGCATGTAGTAGTTCATGATGAACTGGTCAAAACTACTTGGCAAAGACCCGAGCACTATGTCGACTGATAACTCTTTATTAATCTTTTGTCCCAGCCGTTCCAGTTCTTCTAGTTATCTTCACAATATGGAGACCAACAGGCGAACCATTCGCCAATTTGCAATTGTTGAGACTTTTGCACGTTTTGAACCGTTCAAAACGTGCCTTCTCTTGGAACATAGTTTTTAGTTCTTCCAAGATGACATAAGCCTCATTGCCTTCGAATCGCTTCTGAAGTTCAAGACACATAGTTCCCAGCATGAGGCAGGAGATGTCAACATCATCACTGATATGCTTTATCCAAGCATCTCGAGTGGCACGTGGAGCATTTGCAGCAGGCTCATTTTCAATGTTGATGGGAGTTTCAAGAACATACAGTTTTCGTTCTTGCCTAAGAACGATTCTCAGGTTTCTATACCAATCGAGAAAATTGGGTCCTGTCAATTTCTCCTTCTCAAGGATAGATCGCATGGATAGAGCAGATACATTGCTAGTGTTGGAAGCAGCCATGATTCTAAGAGCTAGACAGAAAAGAGTATCAATTAGTACAATACTAACTCCGGATGACATTTAGGTGTAGATGAGATTTAATTCTATCAAGAAAATCACCCTCAGTAGATTTTCTGAAAGATTAAGATCCATATTTCACATGATTTTGAGTCAGCTAGGGCATGACGCCCAAAATCATATATTTAGGTAGACAACAATTGTCAATCACATCCAATATGACTCTCAGATCATTTATGGGAAGTTAGTATCCACATACTATTGCATATTTCTAGTCCCATCTCATACCGCTAGGTCCAAGTCCGACTTGATAACCTAACTTAAGCTTATCCATGTTCAAGCTATGTGAATCACTATTTCACCATCTCGCCTCACTAAGATAATCTAGCACGTACAAGTAGGGTATGTCCCGTGATATAGACGATCAAAGCCTTGACGAGTGCTCTACTAGCGGGTGGTATGAAGCTTAAATTCAATCTAACCGTGTTCAAGCTAAGAGATAACAATTTCTCTCGCTTGTTTCACTTAAAATAATCTGGCACGCACAGCTAGAGCATGTCCCGTGACACAGATTATCAAAGTTTGACAAGTGCTCACTAACGATCAAAGATGTTATTGTTTGAGGGGTTTAAATTTTGTAAACAACTATTGTTCTTTAATGTTCTAACAACTATTGTTTAGTTTTATTTTGATGTATTTAGAAACATTTCACACTCAATACATCACTCATACGCATAGTTTCTTAAACTATTTCAATATGTCATGCATTACAACAATGATATATCCAGAAACATTTTCTTATGTCATATATCATTTTAAACAGTTCCACAACCATTTTCGTGCAAGTAGTGTTAGGTCCAGATCTAATCGGGAAACAAATTTCAAACCATTTTGAAATCCTACAGTTCGTTATAAGTATCATTACATACATGCTAACCATGCTCTGATACCACTATTGGGTTTTTCCAGGCTTAGTGCCACGGTTCTCGACCTGACACTAACCTAGTTCTAGGATCTAAGCGCAGCGAAAATTAAATTCATAATTTAATTAATCCTAGAATAGGAAAACACTAAGCATCGTGCATAAATGTAAGAATAAACAAAAACGAATAATAAAGATCTCGAAGAGAGATACTGACCTCAAAGGCGAGACGGAGCCAAACGACGATGGGCAAAACAGCCACTGAGGCTCGTCACAAAGGGCAACGATCTCTACGGTATCCACACCGCGGATTGGATCCAACAATTGGATCTGGCCTGCTAGGGCCTAAAATCAGTCGCTAGTCCGGAGAGGTTCCTGAGAGCTTATGGTCGTTTAGACTTCTTAAAGCTCTCTAGATCCCCTATAGGACTTAGGACTTGGTGTGTTGAAGTCTTTGGCCAAGCTCCCCTTATATAGAGTTCAAAACCCTTGAAAATGGGTAGAATTTTTTATGTGGGATTTTTGCTCGGCTACTATTCACCGAAACTATTCATAGTCACTATTCACCGTTCGGTTGAATTACATTAAATAGACCGAATTTCCACACCGTTTTATGTTTCGATTAAATTACATTAATTCGACCGAATTTGACCAAATTCGGACGAGTTACACTTACTCGATCGAGTTCAACAAATATTTTGTTTCAGACTTCACTTTGTCAGTTTTTACATTCCAACCCTTCGTTGTGACCCTATAGGCTCATTCAATGTGATCGTGATCTCGAAACACTATTTCGACTCACTGATTGTAGGTGGTCTCTAGCAAGACACTACAACCCTCACATTGATAGAGTTAGTGATAAAGTAACAGAGCAATAATAGTTCTTACTACGATCCTTTTGACACACGATATCCTATGTCGAACATAAAGCATGGATCTAGCCACCTTATCAGGTTCAACTGCTTTATCATCCATGAGATAACTGAACATAATAGATGACATTCATCTAAGCGTGGCCACGCATTTCACAGTTCATCACACTCGAGGGGGCCCTGTAATACCCCGAAACCCGAATTGAATATTTAATTATTTAAATATAAATAATTAAATAGGGATGTCACGAAATCACCAAAAATAAATAGTACAATGCCGAGGAAAGGCACGAGGATCGTCACGCGCGGGAAGGATCGAGAAGGAAGGAAAAAAAAAAAAGAGGTTGGTCCGCCGGACCAGGAGTGGTCAGCGGCAGACCAACCACAGGCGGACTGAGCTGGACAGCGCGGACTGGAAGAAAAAATTTGAAAAAAAATAAGATTCCGGTCCGCCTGACCAGGAGTTGGTCTGGCGGACCGGAATCCGACAGATTCCAGCTCGCTCTGTTGCGAGTTTCGGGACGCGAGAACTCGTCGGAAATTGGATCCACACGCGTCCAGCCACCGTCCGACGCCTGGAGGACGTTGCAGGCTTGCCCCTGGGCCTGGATGTCGGCCCCTGCGACCTCTCTCCCGCGACATAAACCCCTCCCAACCTCTACACTTAGCCATGTCGAGCTGAAGAGGGGAGAAGGAAAAAGAGAGTGGAAAGGAGAGAAATTGAGGCGAACCTGGGCAAGAGGAGCTCGGGGAAGCAAGGGGGGCGTTCCTAGACGTGCCCCGAAGGTGTTCACGGTGTGAGGAGAAGCAGAGAACGCACACGAGCTCGGATAAGCTCAAGAACATGTGAGTGGCTTGAGTTGAATTTGTGGGATCTCATTTTCAATGTTTAATGGTTCAATTCGAGATTTTCTTGCGTGTTTGTGGCTTAGAACAAGTCTAGGGATGAAAAACTATGTTTAATTGGCATTTAGAAGCAACCCCGAGTTGATTAGGGTGAGAAAAATCAAGTAGAAATCGGAGAAAATCGCGAGGAAGAAGAAGGTTCCAGTCCCGGTCCGCCAGACCACGCGTGGTCAGCTCCGGACCAGGACTGGAAAACACGTGCGGTCCGCCGAGCCAGGGAAGAGAAGGTTGACCGAGAGAAGAGCACGCCTGGTCCGGCGGACCAGGACCTGGTCTGCCGGACCAGACGTGTTCCGAGGAGACGCGCACCGCCGGACCAGAAGAAAGGAGGTGGACCGGAGAAAAAAAAACACGTCTGGTCCGGGGCTGACCAGTTCTGGTCCTTCGGACCAGACGTGTTCTGAAGCCTCACGGTCCGCCGAGCCAGGGAGAAGCGAACGAACCAAGAAGAAGGACACGCCTGGTCCGGGGCTGACCAATCCTGGTCCGCCGGACCAGACGTGTCGGAGTGAAGACACTCAGATGGACCAGAAGGAGCTGACCGAGAGAGAAGAAGCAGGCTGGTCTGGGGCTGACCAATCCTGGTCCGCCGGACCAGGCATGTTTCCCTCTCTCGGATCGACTGACCCAGACGGAGCGGACTAGGGGGAGAAGGAGAACTGGTCCGGCTGACCAGAATCTGGTCCGCTGGACCAGGCTCAGAAACTTGGAAGAAAATTTTACGTTTAACCGGGAGAGAGAAAACGACTAATGGGGGGCCTGACCAGACTCGACGGCGGATGAACCAACCCCCACCAGAGGACAAAGCATCGCGATTGAGACCGACCGAACTGAGTTTTTGACAGTACGTTGCATGGCGTAGTGAGATGTGCGACATCAAAATACGAGTGATCGTTGCGTGACTATTTGTGGGTAAAATTGCATGGCGTAGAACGGTAACCCGGTAGGGACCGGATACCGTGATACGTATGATTGTACTATGGGAATATTGCACGTTGTGTGCCATGTGTGTAGCATGCTCGTGCGTACGAGTTAAGCGTGATTGTGTTTGGGGATGGTTGTGGACTCAACCATCAACGTCATGGACTTGACGGGCGT